>NW_027070420.1:77402-146712 GCF_002906115.3 Quercus suber
CCAGGTCGGCAGACACTTGTGCTTCGAAGGTTCCATCGGGACCGTGTCGGGGCAGCTAAAGATCCCTACAAGGAAAACTTGGTCCAAACTGGAAGGGCCATACAAGATCTCGTCTTGGCGGAGAAAAGGAACCTATCATCTCGAAACCATGGACGGACGGAGTCTGCAACACCCGTGGACTGAGCACCTACGGAGGTACTACCAGTAGATGCGGCAAGAAGAGACATCCGCCCGCCACAACCATTCCAGCTTATATCTAAAGTTTTTTAGTAGTTTTTATTTTCTGAAGAACAATTTTTACTTTTCAATGTTTTACTTTGAAACAAACCTCTCTACTAGTGCCTTTTTGAGCCCAAAGGGGGCAGGCACCATTTTCCTATAAGACCTCTTTCAGATAGCAAGATGTATTCTGCCTAAACTGTTTTATATCACAATCCCGAAGACCGTCCACCATATGGACGGACCATCCCAAGAGGATGGAAGCTTAAGTCCACATAGTGGACGAATCAGTAAAACCGTCCACCAAATGGACGGACCATCCCAAGAGGATGGAAACTTAAGTCCATATAGTGGACGAATCAGAGTAAAACCGTCCACCAAATGGACGGACCATCCAAGAGGATGGAAACTTAAGTCCATATAGTGGACGAATCAGTAAAACCGTCCACCAAATGGACGGACCATCCCAAGAGGATGGAACTTAAGTCCACATAGTGGAACGAATCAGTAAAACCGTCCACCAAATGGACGGACCATCCAAGAGGATGGAAACTTAAGTCCACATAGTGGACGAACCAGTAATGACCGTCCACCAAATGGACGAACCATCCCAAGAGGATGGAAGCTTAAGTCCACATAGTGGACGAATCAGTAAAACCGTCCACCAAATGGACGGACCATCCCAATAGGATGGAAACTTAAAGTCCATATAGTGGACGATCAGTAAGACCGTCCACCAAATGGACGGACCATCCCAAGAGGATGGAAACTAAGTCCATACAATGGACGAACCAGTAAAACCGTCCACCAAATGGACGGACCATCCAAGAGGATGGAAACTTAAGTCCACATAGTGGACGAATCAGTAAAACCGTCCATCAAAATGGACGGACCATCCCAAGAGGATGGAAACTTTAAGTCCATATAGTGGACGATCAGTAAGACCGTCCACAAATGGACAGACCATCCCAAGAGGATGGAAACCTAAGTCCATACAATGGACGAACCAGTAAACCGTCCACCAAATGGACGGACCATCCAAGAGATGGAAACTTAAGTCCATATAGTGGACGAACCAGTATGACCGTCCACCAATGGACGGACCATCCCAAGAGGATGAAAACTGAAGTCCATACAACAAGACGGACCCAGTACGTCGTCCGTAAGAGGGCAGGCAACCCAAATAGACGGTTCAACAAACAAGTACCTAACGTGAGGATTTAATTGTGCCTAATGGGCATGTTTAATGTACGGTCCACCTAACGGATGGATTCAGATTATGCAAACGGACATTTTCGAACCGTCCAAAAACAAGTCATACAAATCATCCCAAAAGATGACGGCCTTTCTAACTAAGCAAGTAACAAAGAAAAGTACCACAGTGGGCAGGACGGAGCTCACTTGAGCATGAAAAGGCGTTGAAAATAAAAATGCATCCCACAGAGATAAAATAGAAGAGTCAACGGACCCATTATATCATAAGCATGCTGAACGGTCAGTGTATAAATAAACCCCGTAAACATGACGGGTGCTATAAATTGTTCCACACTTACAAAAAAAAAAAAAAAAAAAACTAAGTTATTACAAATAGAGCTGTTATAATCAAGCTCCGTCTTCTTCTACACCTGGACGGTCCCCAGCATCCTCGGCCTTGCTATCCACAGCGGTATGATCCAAGGGAGCTTCACGGACGACGCCACCCTCGTCAAAAAGAGCGTCGGTATCCTCCGTCTGAGCAGGCTGGGCAGTGGACGGCTCCGGGCAGAAACGGAGACGGCAGACAAGTCCAGATCAGGATACAACCTCCTCACCTGACGGAGGGCATCGTCGAACCCGTCAGTATAGACTACACTCAGCTCCGTGATGACCTCATTGGAGTCACGGTACTCTCGTACGGCTTCCTCCTTGGCATGACGGACCTCGTTGTCCTTTTCCACTAAGGTTGTCTTCAGGCTTTCCACCATCTGAACGGCCTCATCCCGAGCCGTCTCAGCCATCCCCAGCTTTTTCTCATGGGTGATCTTCCAGGCCTTCAGGTCGAGCAGGTCCCCCTCCGTCATCTTGGCCTTTTCACGGAGTCGGCCAATGTAGTCTCTTGGTTGAGGCACCGTCCCATGAGGCCCTTCGACATGATCATAGCCTGAAGACGACATAAATTAGTTAACAAAACATAAAACAAAAATGGATGAACGGATGGAACAATTGTACGATCATTACCTGGGCAATGCTGAAGAGGGCCGTCTCTCCCATCGCCTCCGTCGAGTGGTTCCCAAGATCCTCGTAGTCATCGGTCGTGATGATCGACGACATCCTTTCCAAGGCATACTTGGAATCTTCGCGGAGCAGGACGGGTGGTTTCTTCTGCTCGCCTGGCTGACCTATCATCACCCCTTACCTACACCATGCTTAGACGGAGGGCTGACTTGCTCCCCTCAGCCATCAGGCAAGGACTGGGTCCAAAGGAACCTTAGGCTGCTTAGACGGACCGTCATTCTTCATAGGCAGTTTCCGTTTTAGAGAGGGCTTGCTAGAGCCCGTCCCCATGGCGTCCGTCCCTGTTTTTTGTTTTTCGCGGCTTGAAGTCTTTGGCCGCTCGTCTCTTGGCATCCTCCATCTCTGAAAAAGGATGACGGATTAGGGAACAATAATAAAAAAAAAGGGGGTGAAGTGAAAATGGCGAAAGGTGGACGGACTTACGCAGACGGGTAGTTTTCTCGTACTTTAAGGCCGCCGGGGTGGGTTCAGGACCGTCGCAATACCAATGAATAGTATTGAGGTTGACGAGCTTGGCCCACGTCCTCTCCTCTGGTGTTGTCTTGTTAAAAATCTTTTCAAGGAAACTAAATTCCTCGAGTGTAACTTGGGACGCCGTCGAACTGCAAAATAGAAGACGGAGGTTAGAAACATTACAATTTACAGAATGAACGGAGTGGTTCACAACGGACCATACCAGATGAGTTTAAAATGCCCCAAACTGTGTCGACGGGCATGAAGTCCGTCTCCCCTGCATGACTCATCCAGTCGTCTCCTTCCATGAAGAAGTAACGACTCTTCCAGTCCCTGTTTGAGTCCGGGGTCTCGTAGATGACTTTCAGAACGGGACTCCTAGGGACGAAGCTATACATGCCCCTTGACTTATCTATTTCGTCTGGACGGTAGCAATGAAGGAACTCTCTTACTGTGAGCCTCCTCGCTCCGTCCGTCATGGCTCCGTATAGGACCTCCATGGCAATAAAGACCCTCCAGGCGTTGGGGGACACCTGGCTGACGGATATGCCTAGGTAACTTAAGAGTTCGCGATGTAGTGAACTCAATGGGAACCGCAACCCAGCCTTTAATACCGGCTCGTACACGCCCACTCCGTCCACCCTTCGTAATAACACTTCTCCGACTTGTAAGGAAGACGGAGTGGGATGTTGTCAGGAATTTGGTAGCGGTCCCTTATAGTGCTGAAGTGATTCTCCTTGATGGTCGACGTAAAAGCGTGGACCGTCCACTCTGGGGGCAAGATAAACTTCCTAAGTCCATCTACCCCTACGACGGACCCCACTACTTGTTCTTCGTCATCTGGAACCTCCTGGGCTTCAATCATCTCCAGGCCCTCATATGTTGAGGACGAGGAAGATGACGACGACTACTCTCGCTCGAGACGTCGTGGTCTTTAGGACCTGACGGATATATCCCCTCGTAGTCCGCCCCGTCGGGAACGACCGACTGGTTACTTGACGCACTAGACATTTCCTACATATAATTAAAGAACCTAAGACTCTGACGGGTTGGAGATAACGACGGACTCATTAAAGTGCAAATAAAAGAAAAAAGGAAGACGGATATGAAATAACTCACCAGGAGCTTGTGGTAGGATGCGACGACTGACGGATGCCTGAGTGAACGGGTTGAGCTCTGACAGACGTGACGGACTCGCTCTGACAAATCTCTTCCAGCAACAAGTGGAGAAATGAGAGGTGGAGGCCTAATATTTATACTGGGAGTGCACGGAAGACGAAGCGACGCCTCGTTCCAAAACAACAGCCACTAGCAGATTGACATTTGGCGCAACGCATTAATGAAGCCAGCTCCTGACTCAGCATTGTACGGATGAGAACTTACAGACAGGCTACCGAGTTTTGAATCCGTCACCCCATGGGTCCGATCATATGTGCTGACGGACCCATCGGGTGAGGGGGCAGCTGAAAAGGGAAAAAATATCCTTTAAAGCCCAAATAGACGGGTTCATTATTTGCACGGGCCCTATGTGGACGGACCCGATATGATTGGGCCGGACATGGACGGGCTGTTTTTATGATGGGCTAGTTATCCATGGGCCTGCTGAGCCCCTAAGGAGGGATATTCTGACCCATTCTCGTAAGAGCCCCAAATAGAGTCCTTGCGCTAGTAGGACTTCGGAAATCTTGTCTACTTGGTAAAAATCTTCCGTATAAGGAGGAGACTTGTTCATCACGTTTTGGACTCCACAAGAAGAGTCCTATAAGGAAAAGACTTCCGCACCAAGGAAGGGATGTCAATCTCAAGCCACTATAAAAACCCCAATACCCTCATAAACCAAGGTACGCATAATTGACCCTCTCTAGCACTCTAGAGTTGTGAGCATACTTTCTAACTTGACCTTCGGAGGGTATTTGGCCGGCACCACGCCGGTGCTCTGTGTTAGGTCCTCTTTTCTCTGTGCAGGTGTCGTTTCGAGGGTACGAGCATTGTGCAATTCACTGTTGATTTTTTCGGCATCATCAGATTGTTTTTTGTTTGAATCCAAATTAAAAATAATGCTTCTGTCAGGAACTCAAAGTGACTCAAAATTTGAGTGTTTCTGCATCATCACTTGTCTCTTGCAATTCTAAGTCCTTGCTGGCAAGATGCCTGACAAATTTTCTTATGGCAAATTTGCTATTGGTTTTTTGCAGTCGACAAGCAAAATCTAGTAAAACCTTACTCATCTGCTGTATTGGCTTCTTAGGGCATATATGAATGTCAAATGGAATCAATTGGGATGAGCTAGAAGTTAGGTTCTTAGATAAGTCAGTTTCAAATGGAATCATGTATTAAAAAGATTCATATAAAACCTCTATATGAATCTTTTATTGGCATGTGTCATAATTTTTATTACTATTCAGATTTTCCTTGCCATCATACAATTGCAAATAAGTACACTTCGTAATTCTATGGATCGACAAGTGCAAACCAATGAGGATTTTTAAATGAAAAAAAAAAAAAGTAATTATGGCGTCCAGCATGCAAGAGTTACGATCACTAGTGGAGGGAGGGGAGCAGAGAGGGGCCATGGGCCCCTAGGTTTTGAAAAAACCCCTCCTCCTCCTTGTAATTTCTATAAAAAAAATAAAAATTTTATATTAGTTTTTATACACTGGCCCCTCCTAAGAAAATAGTCTGGTTTCGTCACTGTTTTGATCCATTTGTTTTCGTGGTGTTCTTACTTCATGTATACTTGTTTGTCTAAAATTCATTGGTGTAGAAGATAGGGTGAAAAAAAACATACCTATCATGTTAGTAAGTCGAATTTTGTATAATACATTTTTTTTTATTATGAAACTAAATCCACAAGCTAGATTATTTGCTCAAATTCTTAAACATTACTATAATAATTTTTAAAAAAAATGAGCCAAAGTTAACTGGTACAGTGGTACTTGTGTGAATCCTAAAATTTATGTTAATAAATGCTTTGTCAGAAATAATTTTTTCCTTAAAAATTTGAGCGACGTGAGTTTGTGCTAAGATTGTCACGCCCTAACTCCCAACTAGAAAAATATTGTCCAAGGCATACGGCTAGGGGTGTGTAACAACCCACTCAATATGCCTAAACCGCCAACCCGTTTTGATCCACACCGCCATATTATATTTCTTTCCAAGCAGGTTGGGCAGGTTCAATTAATAAAGTAGCAGGGTGGGTTGGGTGGCCGGTTGAGTTTTTTATTTATTTATTTATTTATATATATATACGCAAAGACCTAATTTTATCCAGATACATGTCTCATATTAAATTTAATTTTTTTATTAACTTTATAAATTTACATATGTTAATATGGAAAATGTGATACTTTTTCAACATATTCGTAACTAGTAAGCATACATAATGATATACTTATGCCTAAAAGCTTGATTTTTTTTTTTTGGAGAAAAAGAAAAATACTCAATGATAAAAATAATATTTGAATTTTAGAATATAACACATAACTAAAACTAACTCGCATAACCTACCCAATTTGGCAAGTTAAAAAAAAAAAAATTCCCCCTCAACCTATCCAATCCAACTCGCGCACACCTTACATACAGCCTTGTGGGAAAATGCCTTTTACAGTTTTCCTTACCAATTTTGTTTTTCCTCATGTGACATACAACCTTGTGGAAAAAAGCCTCTTATTAGTTAGAGTCGAAGGTAATTTCATATAAGGTGCATAACCTCTTCTTAACTAGGTGATGTGGAACTTAGCCAAGATTTGGTTTTCCCGTAACTCACCCCTTTAATTCCGAATTGGAAATATATTATTGGCTTTGGCCGCACAAGCTGCACGGTTTTACTCTTCCTAATGTGACAAAGAACTTTGTGGGAAAATGTCTTATACCAATTAGAGTCCAAGATATTCCATATAAAGCCTATGACCTCAATATCAATGTGGGATTAAGCCAAGATTTGGTTATCTCTTATCTCACTTCACTTAAAGAGGTTTTTTTTTTAGCTTTTTTATTTATTTATTAAGTTTTCACAAAAATTCTAATAGAAAGTTTAAATATAGAATAAAATATATATTAAAATAATTACATCCAAAATTAAAAAATCTTAAAAATTTACATGATACATTATTGTGATATCGAAAAAAAAAAAATTTTCTATTCTTAAATGGTATTTACTATTTATTGGAGTAGAGGAGCCATTTTGACAAAAAACCTTTCTAAAACATAAATATATTTTTGGTAACGAATGCGTAGTTACCTACCAAAGAGAAAAATGAATTTAATTGAGTAATTGTGCAGCACAGCACCTGTCATCGAATTTAGACACCAAAAAACGTTTGTTACAAAACTAACGGTGTCGGTGATCCCCAATTATCTCCGATAAAGCAAGCTACAAACAAATCAGGTACGGCCAAACACCTCTCTCTCTCTCCAACGTATACGTATATAACTCCCAAGCTCAGACGAAAAGCTTTCCAAAAGCTTTTTCTCTCATTTCGATTCATTTCTCTTTCTGCTCTGATTTTTTAATTTTTTGGATTCGGTTCATCAGAATCCGATTTGAGAACGGTCGGATCGGACCCGAATGGCGGCGTCGAGGCGGCTACGGGATTTGCAATCGCAAGCGGGGAACAAGGTCTGCGTGGACTGTTCGCAGAAGAATCCGCAATGGGCGTCGGTGTCGTACGGCGTGTTCATGTGCCTAGAGTGCTCCGGCAAGCACCGCGGCCTCGGCGTCCACATCTCCTTCGTCCGATCCGTCACCATGGACTCCTGGTCCGAGATCCAGATCAAGAAAATGGAGTCCGGCGGCAACGAGAAGCTTAACTCGTTCTTCGCGCAGTACGGGATCGCTAAAGAGACCGATATCGTGACCAAGTACAACACCAACGCCGCCAGCGTTTACAGGGACCGAATCCAGGCCCTGGCCGAAGGGAAACCCTGGCGGGACCCGCCGGTCGTGAAGGAGAGCACCGGATTCGGCAAATCGAAGCCTCCGTTGAGCGGCGGCAGGAACGGTAGTTATGGGAGCAATGGAGGCGGAGGCGGAGGCGGAGGAGGAGGAGGAGGGTGGGATAGTTGGGATACCGACGATGGATTCAGATCTTCTAGCGATATGAGGAGAAACCAGTCGACGGGCGATGTTAGAGGCGCCGGAGGCACGGGCGGTGGGCCCGTGAGATCGAAATCGACCGAGGACATCTACACGCGGGCGCAGTTGGAGGCGTCGGCGGCCAATAAGGAGAGTTTCTTTGCGCGAAAGCGGGCCGAGAACGAGTCCCGCCCCGACGGGCTTCCGCCGTCGCAAGGCGGCAAGTATGTCGGGTTTGGATCCACACCTCCGCCTTCTTCCCAGAGGAATGATGCTCAGGGAGATGTCTTTTCCGTTGTTTCTCAGGTTTCATGTTTTTTTTTTTTTTTTTTTTTGCCGTTGAATGTGTTGTTGTTTCTATTGGTGCTGAATGATTTGAATTGATCTAATATGTTATGCTATTTTTTGATTTCGTTGTAGGGATTTGGTAAGCTATCTTTGGCTGCTGCTGCTGCGGCGCAGTCGGCGGCCACTGTTGTCCAAGCTGGTACAAAAGAGATCTCTACTAAGGTATTTGGAATTGCTTCTGTTGATAATTTGATATGATCATTTATCTGTTTTCATGTCAGGGCGCATTCATTCCATGTTCTTAGTTTGTGATCTCTAATCTTGATGTTTAGGATTAATAGTAATACACATAATGATTTAGGATTGTAAGGCATCCTTTCAGCGAATTAAAATTAGAAAGAAGTAAGAACTATGAAATCTAAAGAAAATATTTTGTTTTTTGGCTGATAAATTACAGATTTTTTTGAAACAGGGGGGGTGTAAAGCGCATATACATAAGAAGTGCACAATGACCCACAATTAAACTAGGAAGTTACAATGATTAATCAAATCCAATAAATGTCAATAAAAATAATCCTGACCCTGCCATCCATTCTAGCAAAGCTTTTATTTTTATTTTTTATATCTTTTTGAATGGACATTATAACAAATATATGAAGAATGGTAATTTCAAATCTAAAATGGTCCTTGTTTTTTCCCCAATGCTTCTTGCATTCCTTTCTCTCTGTATGCACCACATCTAACAATGAGGAATTGCCTTCCAAAATAGAATTGCAATGTATACTTCCCAAACCTCACTGCCGGTCCAATAGAGAACATAATTAATGCTTTTTAATTGTGTTCCCATTCAGCTCTACATTGTTGAAAGTACAAAACTGTACCTCTTCTGCTAAATGTGCACATAATGCAAACAGAAACATCCCCCCCCCCTCCCCACCCCCCAAAACAAAAAACCCACAAAAAAAATCACCCTTTCCAGCAGCATGCCTTCTCACCTTTTCTCATACTTTGAGACATAACCCAATGCACTTCAAATGAGTTAAGGCAATTAATCACAATCGACTAGCGACATCACAAGGTAAACAAAATACACTATCTGTAAAGAATTACATATGTTGTCTCTTTTTGAGGATCTAAAATTTCCATCTACATGGAGCTGCATCATCAGTTAAGACTTCAAAAATTAATACTATTACACTTACTTTGATGGCAATATTTTCCAATTTTTAGTATCTCCAACAAACTACTAATTGCAGTAATGTCCCCTCTAAATTAATGATATGATTCAAATTGCTGCCTCTGACCATTTAGTCTAATGTAACGGAGATTGAAGGAAATTACCAATTTGCATTTTATCTTGCAGTTTTGATCTTGATTATTGGGAAGGATCTTGTTAATTAGGATATCCGAGTAAATTAGGGTCAAAAGGAGAGAGATTGAAGAGGAGGGATCAAGTGAGGTGAACCAAAGAACAGTGCAACTACTCAATTGTAGATGACAACCTAAGATAATTGTAAAGTTTTATAGATATCGCACTGCCATGGTGCCCATGTCAATTTACAAAAGAGTTTGATGTATGAATAGGTTTTCTCTTATAGTAACAAGCCTGTAAGTAGGGCATAATCATGTGTAAGTGTTAAGAATCTTCCCCCATTCTGCCATCCAAGCAAAGAAAGAGACCCTCTAAGGGGCCTTAACAGTTAACACACCAGATACTCTTCCAAGGAGAAAGGCACTGCACAATTCACCCGAAGTGCATTGTAGTTGGAATGGACAGTAAAAACACCCCTCCCCTGCAGCCTCTAACTCAGTCTATCATAATCCTCTAACCTAGGGGTGTTAGATTGAAGAAATTAAGGAAAGTACTTGCAGAGTCCAACTCCTAACTTATCCAAAAAAAAAAAAGAGTCCAACTCCCAATCATTGAAAGCTCTTTGAAAACTGACATTCCAACTTCTTTTTGTCTCCCCTTCTACACTATAAATAAATTGATGCAGGGAAAGTAACTCTTATAACATATAACAGGTGAAGTATATGTACCTCTAATGAGATGTCTTTCAATTTCACCGACGTCATGTGGACACAGCCCTCTAATTTGTTTTCCTATACAATGAATCATGGAATTTTTTTTTTCTTTCCAAAACACATCTGTTACCAATGAACAAACTTATTTGACTTGTTATAGCTAGTATACTTAAATTTGGGTTACTGAACTGGAAGATAAAGCCATTTAGTGTTTGTCCTGTAGCTGAACGACGAGATCTGCCATAAACAAGTCATTTTAGCCTTCTTATATTTGACACTGTTGCCATGATGGCGTCCATTCTTGGCGACACCAAATGTCCCAGGCACTTAAGATCACATGATCAATCCTTATTTGGTCAGTCTTTCTTATCAGATTAATAAGAGAGGGTATGAGGGAGGGGATTTGGGAATCTTGACTAAATAAGAGTTTTTGATGGGTGACTCGAAGGGACTGAGTATGAAGAGAATTGGGGTTGATTTGGATGACATTTGCCAAGAGTTGTGCACACCTGAAGTTGGTTGTTACTAATATTAGTGGTGGAACAACACTAAAATTGTGACTTGGCAATGATGGTGGTTGTGTTACTTTGGTAATGACAGTGAAATAGGCTGCCAGGGGATTAGCTAACCCTATATTTGTATAAAGGGAGATGTGGGGAAGATGAGAGGAGAGGGCAAGATGGCCAGAATGGCAACTGAATTTTAGTATATTCTAGCCAGTTTCTCCTCTACTTTTCTCTTTTCTTCCTCCATCTCTCTCCATTCCAAACATACCATGAAGGTTAAGAGTGGGGAACTACATTTGATGTGGAATTGACAATAATTGTGATTGTAATTTAATATTTTCTTGGGGATTGAACTAGTAGTGAAAGTGGTAGATCTTTGGTCGCTGGTTGATGGAAGTTATGGTACCACCTTTTTTTGGGTGTTGGCTATTTAGTAGTTAGGCTTAGGGCACATTTGGTATGCTAAATAGGGATTACAACAAGAATTGCAATCTTTATTACTGGGAATAAAATGTGTTGTAATGGAATAACTAAACCTATTTATAAGTTTAGTTGTGAGTTGTAACATTAGAATAAAACTTAAGATTTATTTTAAGAAATATCTTACTCATATAATTATATTTCCTTAAAAATAATATTTTTTAAATTTGAGAGAGAGATGTGTAATTTTTTATGATTTTTTATTTTTATAATTGTTACATATGCAAAGTTTGTTTATTTGGAAATATATTAATTTTAGAAATTATTGCACCTACCAAAGAATAGTTATTACAATCCTTTTAGTTAGTCCTCATTTTGAAGAATAACTATTCATAAGGAATGACTCTTCCTTGTGGTAAAAACATTACCAAACTAAATAATAGTTAAAATAATTATTACATTACTGTATCTATTACAGTCTATCAAAAATGCAATTAGTAGCAAAAGACTAGGATGTAATATTGGTGATGTATAGGTAATTTACAGTTAAGTTGGTGGATTGATGGGAATTATATGGACCCTAATAGTATACGTTCCAATTTCATTTATTTTGAGTTCGGTTGATATTTAATATATTTTTAACTTGCACATTTATCTATCAAGCCTTTGTATGGATCCCAAAAACATGGTAAAATGGAAATTATGTTGGCATTTAAGTATATATTAATGTTTTTTTTCTTTTTTTCCCTCCTTATTGTGGTCATCAAGCATGCAAAAGAAATAAAATATACTATTTATTTGGTGTATCTTAAGCTTGTGTTTTGCAAGGTGAAGATATTCAGATTTGCATTTGTTGCGGACAACACACCTTATGGGATTTGGTTTCTTATGTAGTTGGATTAGTTTAGAATTTCATTTTGTTTTGAGTTCAGATAGGGATTAGTATTTTAGATTGTTATCAGTTGAGAGTTTTATGGACATGATCTTTTATTCTTGGAAGCTTTATAAAAAGGCTTCAGGTGGTTTTCTTTTAATTAGATGATTGATGAATAAAATTTCAGATTGGAGATTTTCCAAACTGTTTGGTGCTGATTCCTAAGTTTCTTGCTTGGTGTTGATTCCAGGCAACCCTAAGTGATTCTTAGGGTTATTTTTTAATTTTTGTTATTTTCATCTTCCTTTTGATATTATCCTTCATCAACTTGGTATCAAAGCTAAGTTTCGATCTTGGGACCCATGGTTTATGGACCCTTTACGCTTCCACACAATGTATAATCAATACTATGTTGCTTAATATGAGCACAGTTTTTTTGCTGCAGCTCTTAACCTTGTTTGTTATAGTTATTGCTTTATCTGCCTCCCCCACCCCCCCTTTTTACTATAGATTTTAAGGATGGACAATATATGAAATTAGACAAACAAGGTGCATGAAAAAACATTTATTACAGGTGAAGGATGGCGGTTATGATCACAAGGTAAATGAAACTGTAACTGTTGTCACTGCAAAGACATCAGAGATTGGACAGAAGACGTGGGGGATCATGAAGGGGGTCATGGCAATGGCTTCACAGAAGGTTGAAGAGTACACTAAAGAAGGCGTTAACTGGAAGACTGATAACTGGCAACGAAATGATAGTGAGACGAATGGATATTATCAAGAGTTTAAACAGGAGAACAAAGGATGGAATTCTTCACCTGGAGGAGGGCAGTCGTCATCAACTGGGCACAATTCTTACAGTTCAAGTTCTTGGGATGATTGGGACAGCAAAGACAATAGGAAGGAAGAATCAACAAAGGGGGCAGCATCTCATAACAGTGATGGTTGGGCTGGCTGGGATGATGTCAAAGATGATGGATTTGATAATTTTTACCAGAGTGCCTCAGATAAGAAAGCTGTTGGTCACAATGGGAAACCAGATTCAACTTGGACAGGGGGAGGATTTCTCTAAGGTTAAGGTTAGTACACAATGAAAACTCCTCTCTTATTTTTTCCCTTCATTTTTTTTAAAGGTTTTTGATGACTCGTTTGAAGGGGTTGTGTCTTTGAAAGTACTTTATGTATTTACAACAATCAACATGGGGGGAAAATTAGATAGCTTTATGTGAGAGTACTGAGAAACATTGTTTGTAGTGTTAATATTCAAAGTCATTCTGGACATGTGACAGTTATTTGTTCTTCAGTTTCATTCTTGTTGTCATCCATTTGTGCTTTATTTGAAACTAAACACATTCTTGTCTGGCCAGGTGGAATCATTTCACAATTTTACCAAATTCTCGGTTTACCCGTATACGGTGGACAAAAATTATAGTAGTGTTCAAACTAGTGACTGGTAAGGGAAATTCCAAAGATGATGAATATGAAAATTAGAATTCAGCTGATGGAAAGTCGGTTGTGATTGGGTCATATCCCATGTGGATAGGTGATATGCTTTTCCAAGGTTAGCATATTTCAGCAAGTCTCTTCTATTTTCTTTTTATGTTCTAAATCTTTTAAAAGTTTTATGTTATTTCTGGGGGACATCTTGTCTGTTCGAGAATAGTTTATATCTGTACAACTGTATTCAGGAAAGGGTAATTGCCCATTCAAAAGAGGACTGCTGTCTGTGTGTGAAGAAACATTATTTGTTGACTTGAAAGTCCAAAGTTGCTTTTGATTTGTAATGACTAATTGTTCCCTCAATATCTTTTGCTCTGTGTGTTTCATATTGAATTTTTGCAATAAGAAGACATTTTTCCTTTCAAAATTTCATGGAAATTGTACTGTGGTCGGTTCAGATCTTCAGAAAAATCCTGGTCTACCTTATTGGTACACTTTTTTTTGGGCTTGTTCTCAAATTGATGGGAGTTAAAGATAATTGCCAAGAAACAAACTTAAGCCGTATGAGAGGCCAACAGAAAAAGGTCAGGTTAAAAATGCTCATGCCCTAAAGGTTGTCACCAAAGAGCTTAGCTAAAAATTAACATTGAGCCATTCAGGGAGTCAGGGTTTTGGTCCTGCAGCACTCTAAAGGGGCTGGCGTAGAGGCACATCTCAATTATCTGCTGTGGGACATGGGTGAAAAAATGAATATGTGGCTTTAGGCAAGTCTTGGTGTGCGAATGGCACAACTTGTAGCATAGAAATGTGGGGACTAACTATTACATCCTTTAAAATGTTCTCATCAACTATGATGGCCAATAGTTTTTAAACTGTGTAACCTTGTTGCCATGCCAACTTAAGTTCTGATGCAGGACGTGTAGGAGAATAGATAAAAGAGTAAAAAAAACGTAAACAGAACAAATTCTAAGCTTCACCACCTAGAATTTGCCTAGAAATCTTAGGCATCACCGCCAAACAAAGAGGGGCTCATTACCAACTCATAAAATTCTTATTCAAAATACAGTCTTTCACCATTACAAGAGTCCTAGTTTTATCGGGTACAGGGATTTCATCAATAGTGGGGGAAGTTGCCGCACATCAAGCTGCAAGATTGCCACACATCAAGCTTGCTTTGAAAAACAAGTCAACAGTTTCAGCTAAGCATGCATTTACCATCCAGGCATGCTTCCAAATTAAAATAAAATAAAATAAAAAAAGCTTTTTGACTTTGGTGCTCCTTCCATCAAGTTCGCTTTCTCAATTCTTGCCCCCAGATGTGCCAGACTCCAATTCCTGTATTTCCCCTTCCATTTGGAGTCTGAATCAGTTCACGCAGGATTGGAATTTATAGAACTTCATTCAGGTGTCCTTATTCTTTCAAATCACACAAAACCATGAGCATTTATATATATATATATATATATTACAAGAACTACATTTAGAGCGTCCGTATTCTTTTTGGTCACACAGACGGTTCATTATTTGTGATTGAAGCATCAATTGTTGTTTCATGCTTGTCCTGGACCATCCTTGAAGTGGCAGTCTCATCTGCATTTGGTTTATCCTGTTGTATGACCAGGACTGAGGGCACAATGCCACAGTCCGATGAAGCTAAAATGTTTCCAATGGGCCCCAACTCAGCATGCTCGATCTGATTCGCTGACAACTCAGCCCCCATGCTTGATGAGAATTGTCCCTTTCCCACAATAACCAACTCATACTCCCTACTCTGGCCTAATTTTAACACCTCTTCCGTGATGTTGTCCACAACCTTTTCTTCGTGCTTAACTGATTGATTACGCCTCCATATGGCCATTGTAGTCTCATCTATCTCCTGGTCCATTCATTGGAAAAAAAGAACTTTAGTTTACTACACTGGAGCCCTCAATAAAGTCAAAAGAAAACTCTAAAATTAAGATATCACAAGGAACAAAAGGTCACCTTCTCTCTCTCATCGTTTATCGGGACAGTTGAGCTGCTATGACTCTGCTTCATACTCTCATCCTTAGCTTTTTCCAGAAACCTCAGAATGGTAAGACTAACTGCTGGATGTTCTGTCATCCTTCCTCCCAACTCTAGAGCCTCACGATCATCAGATCCGCCAAAGAACAAAATGCAAACTCTTTTCAGTGTTGGGGAACTGGGTTCTGCCTCCTGCTTTAACCCACCACCGAATCCACGGTCCACAAACACTGCCATTGAGCATGGTGCCCTCTTCAGCACACTCTGATTGACCATTCTCCAGCCATTGTTTACGTTCTCCATAGCCTCTTCACCCTCTCCTCTCCAATGTTTGTGGAAAGGCAATACGATCATCGCCACCCTTTTCTCCTGTGCTATGTGGCAAATGTCCTCTTGCATCGTGGACAATGCCGAGATGGCTATTGAGTGACGGATATTGACGCGGTTGACTTGGCCGTAGGCCTCAAAGGCGGCAGCAATTTGGTCTGGTGTTGCACTTGCACCTCTGCAGAAGCGGTTTATGAAGGGAAAACCGTTCTTTCTAGCACGTTGAACCATCATGATGGAGGATGAGCGATCAGTCAGTTCAACAAGGTGCATGACATAGAGTTTGAGTGGGGATCTTTTGGGGTTACGAATTGACTCCACGAGATTGATGAGTGAGGGAACATTCTCAGGTCCATGGACACAAGCAAGGACTCTTAGCTCATCTTGTGAGTTCTCTGTGAGGGGCAATTGTCGCTGGAGTCGGCGACTGGTTTGAGAATAAATTCCACGCAAGGGTTTGTATATTGCCAAGACTGTTGGAGTTGTCATGAATGTGGTAAATAGTGCCATGAGGACTAATATAGCAAAAATCTCGTCATTTAGAACCTGTGGAGCAATTATAAGATTTAACACACCGATGGTAAGTTATTGGCAAAAGATTAAAAAAAAAACCATTGAAAATCATTATAAGGACAGTGGCTTATGAACCCTGCAATCATCAATTGATAAGGTTTTGTACTTGAATAGTTCTTAATAGATAGATTTTTTTTTTTTGGTTAAAAAAAATTATAAATTCTAATGATAATAGACCAGATTTTTTTTTTTTTTAATCATTGTTATTATTACATATAGGCATCCATTTCGGCTATCCATCTGGTGTTGTGGTCTCGGTTTAAGGTGAACCTACCTATTTGTTATAGTAGTCACCGGTCTTCTTTGTACAATCAAACCATTTTAGCAGAGATATTTGCCACTTGGGACAAAAGCAGGGGGATAGGAAATACAGAATTCAAATTTTCAACATGCTATATACTTCTTTTTGATAAACATATTCTATACTTCTACGCTTACGGAAAAAATTACATTTATATGGCAAAGTTACACAGAAAAAAAAAGTCGATAATTATAAAACAAAGTTACACAGAAAATAGAAAGAAAAAAAAAAGTCAATAATTATAAAACATGACACTGAAGTATGAAGAGTACATTAATTGAATTGGGGGATTGTTAGTAATATTTTTCTTCCACTCCTAATTATCGATGTATTAAAAGAAAATTAAAAAAAATCTCCCAAATATTTTAGGAGGCAGAGAGAATACTATCTATCTTGGAGGGAAGAGAAAACACATCATATTATGAATATATTCTATGAATATGGAGGAAATCTTTTGGGAAGTGGGGAGGATATCCATGCATCTTGGAGGGAAGAGGAAGTGACAACATACGAATATATGATGAATTAATATATGAATATGAAAATGAAAATGGAGGAAATCTCAACAAATATATTCATACTATCTATCTTGGAGGGAAGAGAAAACACATCATATTATGAATATATTCTATGAATATGGAGGAAATCTCAACAAATATATTCATACTATCTATCTTGGAGGGAAGAGAAAACACATCATATTATGAATATATTCTATGAATATGGAGGAAATCTTTTGGGAAGTGGGGAGGATACAATCCAAGCATCTTGGAGGGAAGAGGAAGTGACAACATACGAATATATGATGAATATATGAATATGAAAATGAAAATAGAGGAAATCTCAACAAATAAAAGCCCTTTTTTTGGGAATAATGGCAAGGAGCACCACTGAGAAAGCACATACGATGAGTTTTAAAAAATTCATGAGATTCACCATTATGTCTGAATTAGACATATTATCATATTAAAACCTGTGGTTCAAAGCATAACATACATAACACTCAAAGACCAGTGTACTAGTATAGTGTCAAATTACCCTAAAAGAAACTAACCGTGACCCATATACTTATTTTTTTTTATTAGACTTTCAGAACAATCACCATTCCGTGATTCTCCATTGACTACTTTCAGTGATAAACAATGAAATTGAGGTTACATATAAAAAAACAAGTTGCCCACCATATATAGAAGTTCCGGTAATAATTGGTAGTGTGATTAACTAATAAATTGTTAAAAACTGATATGGTGGCTATGAAATTATACAAGGACGTACAAGTCAGCCACCCAATTATGGTCGTGGGCACCACTATAGGGACATTATGGTCGTGGGCACCACTATAGGGACATGGCTTGACGGTATACGTGGTATTTATCCATCATCATCATCACGCGATGTTTGGCCGATGAGTTTACATTGAAGATATCCTTTATCATTTAGCAACAACAAAAAAAGGTCGATGGCGTTGCCTCAAGGAATATTGGCTGAGGTATTCTCATCTTGCTCTTCTTTTATCTGGTAAAAAATAATTAATCCAAAAATAAAAATAAAAGTTTGAGGTATATATTTTTTTGGACTTTATAAAAGGTCCCTTGTTTACAGATATTTTTGCATGTATGAGAATCTGATCTTTATGTTAATTATTGTAAAGTTAATTACATTATAGAAAAAAAATCGTGTATAAGGCACATCTCCAACTCTTATAATAATGAGACAGTTGTTACATTTGTATATATTTATTCAATATTTAAAAATGGAGTTGAACACTTTGTATATCTTCATATGCAAAATTTAATAATATAAATTGTATTTCTCGTTTTTTTTACTAATTAATATGACAATTACCAATTTCATGATTGACTAGCTATCTGTGCGCGTATATTCGTTGAGTGGGCCCCATTGAACAATTTGGCTCAAGTGGTATCGAATCCCAGTACCAAGAGTGGCCTCGTAAATTAACTTTTAGATGATAGTGGCAGGCAAAATTTGTGCTAGATCTTAATATATATATTGATGTATATCTATTTTAATACAATTAGCGAGAACTTTACGACTCGAGCAAAAAAGAGAACTTCATAACTCGCTGTGTGATTAGCTGGTTCTCCTTGCACTGGAGAGAACCTGGATTAATTTTCCTCATTCCCCCACGTGTACTTCACAATTAGTACAAAAACCCATGAATTATGTATAAAAATATTGATAGGCAAGAAAACCGCCCGAAAGTTTTTCCTCATTTACTTTGTTTTCTTAGGTTGAATCATTCACTTTCCAAAATTTGTTTAGCCCAAACACAGTAATATATATATATATATATAAATAGGATTATGTGCAGACTTTAAGCACTAATTAGTTGTTGTAACTTATATGTTTATATAAGATTAGTTTTTTTTTTTTTTTTTTTTAAAATACCCTAAGAAGAAACTGACATGACTAGCCCATGTACTATTTTCCTACTTCTAGTGATAAACGATGAAATTTTTGTGAAATTAAAAAAAAAAAAAAAAAAAAAAAGTAAAAGAAAAAGTTGCCCACTAGAGAGTGAAGTCCCAGAAATTGGTAGTGATTAACTAATAAATTGTTAAAACTGATAAGGTGGCTATTGAAATTATCCAAGGACGTAATGGTTGAGGTATTCGGTGATTTGAATCTCATTCTCAAATAAAAAGAAAGGAAAATTCTTAATTTATATTGTAGATTAAACAAATGTGTGTAGCATTGTACACATTTATTTAGTTTATAATTTAAAATTTACATCGCTAATACAATATAAACATATAATTACCCAAAAAGAAAATTTTGAGATATATATATGAATTATGATTGTTATTGTAGGGCATATAGGTTGAGGTATTCAATGATTCGAATCTCATCCCCAAATAAAAAGAAAGAAAAATTCTTAATTTACCTTGTACACTAAACAAATGTGTACAACATTATACACATTTTTTTAGTCTATAATATAAAATTTATATTGCTATTACAATATAAACCTATATTTACCCAAAAAGGAAATTTTGAGGTATATATTTGATTGTTATTGTAGGGCATATTGGCTGAGGTATTCAATGGTTCGAATCTCGTCCTGCTCTTCTTTCATCAGATAAAAAATAACTCATCCAAAAAAAAAAAAGAAATGAAGTATGTATTTGATTGTCTAAGATGTAGGTTCTTAGGATTTTTTTTTTAAATAAAATTTATAAAGGGCCTCTTATTTACAAATATTTTTGTATGAGAATCTGATATTTATGTTAATCATAGTAAAATTAATCAAATATATAATTTATAGAATATATAATTTTATTGAGACATAATAATTAAATGAATGATTATTAAGTAATTTATGTATCATCCATTTCTGTATTAATGGTCAGCAAGTCAAGTGTTAAAAAAGGCTTGCATAGAGATTAGTGATGGAAAAATACTCATCCTTGTCAACATAGTTCCTTTTATTGGAAATATTTAGCGAAAAGCAAGTTTTAATTTAACAAAGAACATCCCAAATAATAAGCAAGAACGGACAATAAAGAAAAGTTTAGGAACAATCTTACAATGCTATAAAATCATGAAAAGAACATCAATATATATATATATATATAACTAGTTGCATCAAGGTTTATTACAAATGACATGAATCAACCTCAGCCCATATATGTGACGGTAAAAATATATTCCTATAAATTATTGAGTTACAGTTAAATAATTTAATGCGAAAAAAGGTTAAAAAGACTAAATGGAAGCTTAGAGAGCCTCATGACAGAACCTCATGCATTCTCGCATGAGGTCTCTACTTTTATATATACTAACTTCTAAACCCGTGCAAATATACGGGAATTACATAAGTACATGTATTTTTGGGTTCTTGAAAAAAAAAAAGTACATCTATTTTCAACAAAATAAAAATAAAAATAATGAAAATTTTGTAAGAGTTCACAAATAAATTTTTATATATAAAAATAATTAGACTCCAAGAAAGCAAATATATTCAAATAATTTTAGGTAAATATTTGGAGAAAATATTTTGTTTTAGATCTCATGCAAGAATGCATGAGATCCTGCCATGTGGCACTTTAAGTTTCCATTTAGTCTTTTTAACATTTTTTCCCATTATATTATTTCACTGTAACCTAATAATTTATAGTAACTTATTTTTACCATCACATATATTGGCTAAGGTTGATTCATGTCATTCGTAATAAACCTCAATGCGACTAATTCTCTTAGCCAAAAAATACCCCAAGATCAGACTATAGACCTTTGCAATGGACACACTTCCACTTATGGAGGTTCAAGAATAACCTTTTAATGCCTTTCCTTAATCACAATTGAGCAAAACTTCAATTGCCCATGAGAAGTATAAGGGTAAGAAGATAACGCTTTTAGGAAAGGGGGGGGGGGGGGGGGGGGGGTGGGGGTGGGGTGGTGTTTCGTGTTCAATAATCAACGTTTGGCAATCTCAACTTAGGTCACTAATATCCAACCATGTAGAATCGTTGAAAGAGCATCATTGTTCAAAGTGTTCACCATCGTGAATATGATGTTCAATTTTTTTCAATAAAAGTCTTATTACCTATAAAAAAAAAAAAAAAAAAAANTAGAGGAAATCTCAACAAATAAAAGCCCTTTTTTTGGGAATAATGGCAAGGAGCACCACTGAGAAAGCACATACGATGAGTTTTAAAAAATTCATGAGATTCACCATTATGTCTGAATTAGACATATTATCATATTAAAACCTGTGGTTCAAAGCATAACATACATAACACTCAAAGACCAGTGTACTAGTATAGTGTCAAATTACCCTAAAAGAAACTAACCGTGACCCATATACTTATTTTTTTTTATTAGACTTTCAGAACAATCACCATTCCGTGATTCTCCATTGACTACTTTCAGTGATAAACAATGAAATTGAGGTTACATATAAAAAAACAAGTTGCCCACCATATATAGAAGTTCCGGTAATAATTGGTAGTGTGATTAACTAATAAATTGTTAAAAACTGATATGGTGGCTATGAAATTATACAAGGACGTACAAGTCAGCCACCCAATTATGGTCGTGGGCACCACTATAGGGACATTATGGTCGTGGGCACCACTATAGGGACATGGCTTGACGGTATACGTGGTATTTATCCATCATCATCATCACGCGATGTTTGGCCGATGAGTTTACATTGAAGATATCCTTTATCATTTAGCAACAACAAAAAAAGGTCGATGGCGTTGCCTCAAGGAATATTGGCTGAGGTATTCTCATCTTGCTCTTCTTTTATCTGGTAAAAAATAATTAATCCAAAAATAAAAATAAAAGTTTGAGGTATATATTTTTTTGGACTTTATAAAAGGTCCCTTGTTTACAGATATTTTTGCATGTATGAGAATCTGATCTTTATGTTAATTATTGTAAAGTTAATTACATTATAGAAAAAAAATCGTGTATAAGGCACATCTCCAACTCTTATAATAATGAGACAGTTGTTACATTTGTATATATTTATTCAATATTTAAAAATGGAGTTGAACACTTTGTATATCTTCATATGCAAAATTTAATAATATAAATTGTATTTCTCGTTTTTTTTACTAATTAATATGACAATTACCAATTTCATGATTGACTAGCTATCTGTGCGCGTATATTCGTTGAGTGGGCCCCATTGAACAATTTGGCTCAAGTGGTATCGAATCCCAGTACCAAGAGTGGCCTCGTAAATTAACTTTTAGATGATAGTGGCAGGCAAAATTTGTGCTAGATCTTAATATATATATTGATGTATATCTATTTTAATACAATTAGCGAGAACTTTACGACTCGAGCAAAAAAGAGAACTTCATAACTCGCTGTGTGATTAGCTGGTTCTCCTTGCACTGGAGAGAACCTGGATTAATTTTCCTCATTCCCCCACGTGTACTTCACAATTAGTACAAAAACCCATGAATTATGTATAAAAATATTGATAGGCAAGAAAACCGCCCGAAAGTTTTTCCTCATTTACTTTGTTTTCTTAGGTTGAATCATTCACTTTCCAAAATTTGTTTAGCCCAAACACAGTAATATATATATATATATATATATATAAATAGGATTATGTGCAGACTTTAAGCACTAATTAGTTGTTGTAACTTATATGTTTATATAAGATTAGTTTTTTTTTTTTTTTTTTGATGGGATTTATATAAGATTAGTTGTACCCTATATGTTTGAGATTAAATTCTATAAGGACGTGGTGTAAAACCCATGTTTTACCCCTCCAATCCCAACATGACACATCATCTTATGACATATTTAAGAATAAACACAATCACACTTAATCAATTCTAATACCCATATATAAATCCAACCAAATTGGGAATGGGGGGGGAGGAGAGCTCAATTGTTCTATTCGAGATAGAGAGAGCAATATATTCTGGTTGATAAGTGTACTGATGGTACATTAAATAAGCCAGGGGGAGGGAGGAGAGCTCGGTTGTTCTATTCGAGATAGAGAGAGCAATATATTCTGGTTGATAAGTGTACTGATGGTACATTAAATAAGCCACTAGTAACAATAAAATAATAAGTTAGCTTAAAACAAGTAAACTAATCTCCAGTAAGGGGCATCACCACCTTAAGGCCACGGTGGTTCTAGGACCACCCTGACTTGAAATTTATATATATATATATATAAAATAATTTTAAAAAATTTATTTGTCTACCCTTCAAAAAAATTTTGAGAACACCCTCAGTTTTTTTTATGCCAATAAAATTAAATTTTGCTCCATAATTTATTATACATTCAGTGGATGAATGATTACTTGGTTGTAAATATTGAAAAATATGTAGCTTATAGTATTAATAATGACACTATCATGCACTGATTTCAAAATATGAAAACTCGTAGAAGGCAATTATAAACTTTATATATTTATGTTTTTTTTTTATTATTGTTGTTGTAAATATATGAATTTCTCTTTTTATTAAATTGTATAATTTATAGTTCTTAAGAAACATCCTGAGAAAAATTTTTGAAGCCACCACTGTCTCCAATGAGTTGATCCAACAGTCACTGATGGCTCATTAATGTTCAATGGGCTGGGGGAAAAAAAAATCTTAACCTCACAAGCACGAGACAATGTGGAGCTAAGAGCATGATATGGATAAAGCACGAGACAATATGGAGCTTACTCCAAAGCAACGTAGGAAACAGTGGACAAAGTATTTGGAATACACACCGACACCAACACTTTTTAATGTGGCAGCCATGATGATTAATGAGAACAATGCATCTGTCAACTGGAAAAAAGAAACTAATAATACCTTTGGATAAGAACGAAACTAAACTTTTCTATGAGTTGTAGAAACCTTCTATGAAATTGTCGTGAATATATATATATATATATATATATATTTTTAAGTTGCCCACTAGAGAGTCAAGTCCCAGAAATTGGTAGTGATTAACTAATAAATTGTTAAAAACTGATATGGTGGCTATCGAAATTATCCAAGGACGTAAAAGTCAGGCACCCAATTATGGCCGTGGGCATTGCCTTGATGCTGTAGGGCATATTGAATGAGGTATTCGGTTATTCGAATCTCATCATCAAATCAAAGGAAAGAAAAATTCTTAATTTATTTTGTACACTAAACAATTGTGTATAACATTATACACATTTGTTTAGTCTATAATGTAAAATTAATATTACTAATGCAATATAAACCTATAATTACCCAAAAAGAAAATTTTGAAGTAGATGTTTGATTGTTATTGTAGGGCATATTGCTGGGCAAAGCTATGTTCCAAGGTAGGGGGCCCAAAATTTTGAAATATATATATATATATATAGTTATTTTAATATTTTCAAAATTTAGTCTACAAAAATAAGAGTCACTCCCCCCAAGTATTTGAATAATTAGGTTGTGTTTGGATACCGTCTATTTTGTTTAAATTAAAAAATTATTGCTGAAAGTACTGTAGATAAAGGTAAAAGTTAGTTGAAATATTACAGTGGAGCCATGAATAATATCAAAAAGTATAGTAAGACTCGTAAATAGTAACAAAAATAAATTGAATAGTGAAATAATTTTTATTTTTCATCCTAACCTGAACGCACACTTACTCTTAGTCCAATGATGCTCTAGAACTTATATTAGAAGAATGAAAACTTGCCTTTCCCTTTGTTTAATATATATTCTCTTTCTCTCATCACTCTCCCTCTATTTTTTCCATCTCTCTCTATTTGTTCTGTGCTTCTTTTGGACTTCCCTCTCTCTCAGGTGGTGCAATATGGTGGTTTGACCATAAGTGGGTTGTGGATTGCGATTTTGGGTTTATGGGTTGTGGATTGCGATTTTGGGTTTATGGGTTGTGGGTTGCTAATGGCTCATGGGTAGTGCAGTGGTGATAGCGTGGGTTTGGCTGTGGATTGATGAGGTTGTGATTTGGGGTTGCGTTTGTGATCTGGGTTTGGCTGGTTGGTTTGGGTTTGGTGTGTTTGGATTTGGGATTTTAGGCTGTGTTTGTTTCGTGTAAAACGTTTTCCGGAAAATACATATTTTCCGAAAATATTATTTTCCGGAAAAGGAAAATATTTTTAAATGTTTGGTTGAATTATGAAAATTGTTGTGGAAAATATTTTCATGTGTTTGGATGTATTCTAAAAATACTATTTTCCGGAAAATTTTTCACATTTTCTTAGCATCCAAACAAATTTTATTACAAAAAATTTCAACATCACAGCCAATTCAACAAAAAATTCCGGCAGCAAATTCCGGTAACAACAACACAACAACAACAACAACAACAACAACAATCAAACTTTAAAAAAAAAAAAAACTGAGATGGGTCTAGGTCGAAGGTCTGGGTCGTCGGTGTGGTGAGGCGAAGGCGGGTGAGGCGATTGCGTGGGTTCGTGGTGCGAATCGTTGGGTCTGGGTCAAAGGTCGAAGGCACGACGATCGGCGAGTCGTTGGGTCTAGTTCGCGGTGCGAGTTGCTGGGTCGAAGGCGCGACAATCGGCGAGTCGCTGGGTCTGGTTCGCAGTGCGAGTCGCTGGAAGTGCGATCGACGATCGACGATCGCTGGGTCTGGAAGGGTGATCGACGATCGGCGCTCGCTGGGTCTCGCCGATGGGTCTGGGTCTCGCCGAGCTGTCTCTTCTTCCCCTCTCTCTCTCTCTCTCTCTCTCTCTCTCTCTCTTTTTCCGGAAATCAATTGAAGTGAAAATAGGAACAGAAATGCATTTCCATTTTCTAAGGGAAAATAGGAAGTGAATTTCCGGAAAATAGAATTTTCCGTAACTGCCAAACATGCGGAAAATGTGGAAAATGATTTCCGGAAATTGATTACCACCGATTCAAACACAGCCTTAGTGTGGTGGTTGGTTGTTTGGTGTTTCAGTGGTGGGTGGTTAGTTTGGTGGTGGCTGGTGTTTTCATGGTGGATGGGTGGTTTAGTGATGGCTGATGTTTCAGAGGTGGAGGTGGGTGGTTCAGTGGTGGTTTGTGATTGTGGTTGAAGAGAGAGAGAGAGAGAGAGAGAGAGAGAGAAGGAGGAGAGGGATGACTAATTTTTTATTTTTTTTGTTTTTGTAGTTTATATTATTTTATTGGATTGTATACGAGAATAAGAACTGAATTATTGGGTGTATTGTTAAATAAGTTAGTAAGATAGATAAAGTAGTATTTAAAGATGTAAAATAAATATTTTTTACATTCTTGTATGTGAATGCTTTTATTGTTAAAGCTCTAAAATCATGTAATTATTTGCAAGGTGTTGAGGTTTTGTTTTTTATTATTATTTTTTTCTTTTGTGTCTATATGTGGAGGCTCTTCACTTGTTCCTAATGCTTACTTGGAGGCCACATCACTATAATGTAAGAAAATTGCGGTAAAACTTTACAAACACAAAGTGAAAACTCTGAAAATATGAAGCTCTACTATTCGTTGCTCTCTTACAAAAATGTGTGGCAGTATATAGTAAAAATTATCTTATAAAAAGACAAACCAAAGGATAAGAAGAAAATTTTAAGGACACTCATTTTGGTCATCTACAAATTTTATTACCGAATAAACAAATGTCTTACAACCTCCCGGGCGCTCAACAGCATTCATGGGCTCATGACCCATAATTTTTTACGTCTTGTAATGGGCTCAAGGCCATATTTAGTATTTATAGGTTTAAACGATTGGGCACTATGGTATCATAGTTGTAATGGGCTCAAGGCATATTTCCTCGTGATTGATGTGATGATTACTCCATAAGTATAAATACTTGTGGGGTGTTAGAGGCAAATGATTTAAGTCTTCAAGAGAGAACTTCATATTAACCACCATATAAGATTATCTTAAGACTGGCATACTGAGAAATGATAATTAATGTCCTTGTTATGATTAAATGTGAACAAATCTTGGTTTTTGCATATATTCCTTGACATCATAGTGAAGGAAATTATTATTATTATTATTTTTTAAATATGAAAACCAAGATAGGCATCTGCAAAGCATGTATGCACAATAACTCAATAGATGTAAAGTAATAAGATTGTTGTCATACATGCCATAGGCCAAAGCTAGTCTGCATTAAAGTTTGGACTTGTTCCTTCACTGTCTAAGTTACTGTGAACCACTAGTGCACAACCAAATATTTTTTAACAAATCCAAAATGATATTTGTGATTCAAATTAAAAAAAATTAAAAATATCAAACTGTCTGAAAATGTTGATAAAGTTTCACAATACAGGTATAATTTCTTTAAAATGTATAGGTAACTATAAATTTTGATTTTAACCCAGAACCTCGCCCTCTGCCCATTTTTATGTACTAAGTTCCACAGTTCATTGGCACCCATTCATAGAACTTATCTCCATTCAATCAATTGGATAGTGGGAAACATCTTTTGCAAAGGCTTATTTCAATGTGTCACAAGTATTTCAACCTTCTTACCCTCGTTTTCTTATCCTTCCTTGGCACCTAGACATGCTATATCCTCAAATACATGGAATCTCATTTTTGTTCACAGCTGTCAAGCTTGTCTTAATCTACTTTATCAATAGAACCCCTTTAAACTGGAATGCCAGGCAGAGAATAAAAGAAATGAGTTAGGCACAGCTTGCACAAGGAATATATGTTTAAGGACTATCCCAAGAGAAAATTGATGGGTCTTGAAATCAGTGGCCCTTGCGAATTATGTGGACAACCTACCTTATGACAAAGAGACAATCTATTCAAAGACTTAGAAAATATGGGGAAAGAAATGAAGCAGACAGCCAACTCCAAAAATGAAGTTGCAATTCAGAATCCTATTCTCCCTTCTAATTATACTGACCATTCTACAAACTCTCATCAAGTGGGGCATTCCAATGTTAACACAGAATCAAAATGGCTTTGATGGGCGAGAATGCAAATAATGCAATCATGTGTATCTACATCATTCCCAGTTTTAAAAACAATTGTACAATTCATAGCTTAACCCATTTCTTTCAAAACTCAATTTCTCTGTGCCACACAAAATAAGAGAGAGTAACCTGCTATAATGCTATCATAGATTGACTCTATAATTACCTGGCCTTCTCACAAGTTCCTCTGGTAAAAACAAGGTAAGTACTAGATAAATACAACACTTTCCAAGAAAATGAAATTAGATTTGACAACGACTCGATTACATACAAATTCTTTAGTGAAGAAAAAAAAAAAAAAAAAAACAACAACAACAACTTTGTTGAGCTCTTTATTGATTTCTAATTCTTAAGCATAAATTTTCCTCAAGTCAGATTCAAATTAGGCCCTTCTCTAATTTTTTCTAGATGGGTTTCAAACTTTGAACACAAACCAAACAAAACTTGTTTTGAAACCCCACAAGTGATTATTAAAAAACAGGGTTTTTTTTTTTTTTGTTTTTGTTTTTTTGGGTATAGCCACTAGCCAGTGAACATGATAGTAACTACAATTTCCATTAACATTCACAGCGGAAAGGCTACGCAGGAAATGCGCACATGACACAACTTTGAAACAAAGAATGGAGAGAGAGAAAGAAAGAGAATGGAATTGACATGGTTTAACCTTATAGGCCTAGATTTACAATAGAAAGATCTTGATGACTATATATCTTTACTATTAAGTTTTACCTATTTCTCTTCTAAAATAAAGTTCTATATGTTATAATCAACCCATTAAAGGGCAAATTAATATTAATAGTAAACTAAATTCTAGACAAATCGATGATCAATATAATTACATTACAAGTAGAATTAAAATTACTTTGTCAACACTCCTAGTAAAATTATTATTATTTTGTTAGCATTCTAAGTAGGATTAGATACAATGACTTTGGATAATAGACTTGGACATTGGCTAGGATTGGGCCTTGATATCTTTAAAAATTAAAAAATTAAAAAGGGAAAAGTTGCATTTTAAACTTTATAATCAAAGGGTGTAACAAATTAAACCTTGTAGTTTTAAAAGTACTAAAATAAACCATGAGGATTTAAAAAGTAACAAATTAATCCCTCAATTTATTTAAACCCCAAACACGGTGTCATTCCACTTAAATAAGTAGATTTTTCCCAAGATTTGATTTGTTACTTTTGAAAATATAAGATTTAATTGGTTATAAAATCTCAAGATTTAATTTGTTACTTCTAAAGCTATAGGGTCGAATTTTTAATTTAAAAATATAATTTTATTAAATTAAAAAAAATATAATTTTACTAAATATTAATTTGTTTTGTTGTTAATGTGACACTAATTACAAGTATTATCACTTTAATTTATAAGTATTCAAATTTCAAACAATTTGGAAAGAATTTTCTCCATTTTAAAATTAATCTATTTAATTCAAATTATATATCACAAATTTCACCATGTATATAATGTTTTTAAAATTTAAATAATGTGATATTCAAGAATAAAATCTTGGCCCTATACCTTCAACATTTTCCTCCTTTTCAAGAAAGATCTTGGTAAGCCTAGGATTAAGTTCTCTAAGAGCATTCACATCTGGAATGCCATCATATCTTATTTTACCATCCCAAAAAACTACTTTATCAATTATACAATACTATTTTACAATACACCCAACATCCCAACTTTTATTTTTACCTACAATATATTAAAATAATATAAAGTAAAATAAAAATAATATAAAAATATTCTCACTTCTCTCTCTAATCTCTGTTTCTCTCTCTCTCAACCACCCACCACAGTCACCACCATCACACCATCACCACACCACCACTAAACCAACCCAAACAGACCAATCTGAATCCAAAATCCAAAGTCCAACAATGCAGAATCCGCTACTTGATCAAAACCTATGACCCACCCAATCTCCACTACTCGATCAAAACCCACGAACCACGCCAATCTCCACCGCTAATCAAAACCCAAGAACCACGCCGATCTCGATCAAAACCCACGAACCACACCAATCTCCACTGCTCGACGATCTCGACCCATCAAATAAACCCACCATCACAGACCAGCCCAAACCCACCAACCTAGACCCACGCCGTGACCATCGAGACCACCCCACGTCGCCGCTATCGATCACTGACCCAGACCCATCTCGACATTGATCACCGACAAATAACCCAACTCCGGTGGCATGCTTTGAACGAGAGAGAATCAGAGAGGGAGTGAGAACTGAGATGATTAAAAAAAAAAAGAAAAAAAAAAAAAAAAAAAAAAATTTTACATCAGACATCTAGGACTCAGGTTGGCTATGGAGGCTTCTCCTAACTCTCTCCTGCCTCCTTAAGATTACAAGGACTCTATTTATAGACAAAACGAAATACATAATACAATACAGAAAAGGAGGGGCCATTCTTATGGAGTTACATGTGTCCATCACAAGGGTAGGGACCGGCTCTAAAGAATCTTCTGGGAGATAAAGATCTGCCGTCTTTTTGTCTTCATATGAGTCTGAAGAAGTGAAGCTTGTCAACAAGTGTCATGCTGTGTACAGGATTGGATTTCTTCAGAGATATGTTTCTGACAAGTAGATAATGAACAGTAACGGGTGAAAGATCTAGGACTTTGTATTGCTTTTTTTTTTTTTTTTTTTTTTAACAATAAAGCAAACGATATTTTAATAATGCTATTTTAATCCCATCCATCCCTTCCTTGGAACCATTCTTCATCAACTTCATCTGGATCATGGTTGTGATAGTAAGGGTCATCATATCCTATGAGAGGATTAGGCATCTCCCAATGATCTTCATGTGGCCATTGTTGCCTACAGATGTCTGGATCAGTTGGTACTATTTCAGGAAGGATTCCTTTGTTAAGAGATTCAGCCATGGTGAGTGCATGATAACAAGATACCTAATGAACATCTGAATGTGTGTGGAGAGTACCATCTGAATTAGTAACCCAATGCATCTCTGAAGGGTGAAGGATTCCATCTGCTCGGATATCATTTTTAGAATTCAACTTGGCTACCAAACATGCTGAGGTAACTTTGTGACCAAATCTTGGATGTTCTGTTTTTGGATACCTTGTCCATTCACCATTATGGACATCATTTTTCAGGATTTCAGACCAGAATTTGTGAAAATATTTATTTCCATGGGGAAAAATGTATCTGTAGAATTCTGGTTCAAAATGAAGACATAGGTAATACTCATTGAGTAAGTACCACATGTAAAGGTAATGTGCAACATTCCAATTAGTTACCCAAAAGGCAAAAGGGGTTTTCCATGGTTGGTCTACATCAGGAAAAACAGCTAGAAAGTGACACTGGTGTTTTTTAAGGTATTCATGAAGGGTTCTAATGATTCTTTTAGATCTGGCTTGAAGGGTCAAAATTTTAACTGGTCCTTTATTTCTGGAGGGAGGGTGTCTATCATGGTAAGGATATCATTAGGTTCTGCAACAGGAGGGTTTGAGGAGGTAGATGGATCAGTAATAGGATATACGCACAAGGGTGGAGGAATAATGGTGGTGTTAAGGGCAGGAGGCTTTCTAGAAAGATAATCAGTGATGAGGTTATCTTTACCATTAATGTGTTTTACTTGAAAGGACCATTGTGAAAACCAATTTGACCATCTAAGTAACTGAGGGTGTGAGAGCATTTTCCTTTTGAACTGGAGCATTTTGGGGAAAGAGGACATGTCCATTTCTACTAGAAAATTATGCCCAATAATATGGAACTGGAATTTTTCAATCCCATGTTTGACTGCTAGAATCTCTTTGAAAGTGGAGTGGTAATGAAGTTCTGAAGGCTTAAATGCACCACTTTTATATCTACAAATATTTCTTTTGCCATTAAGTTCCTCAAAAAGGGCTGCTGCCCAATATTCATCACTAGCATCTGTCTGCAAAATCCGTTTGCCTGATCTTGGAATCTGCAAAGGAGGAAGCTTTTCTGCTAATTTCTTCAGCTGTTGGACTGCTTCTGTATGAACAGAATTCCATTCTGGAGATGATTTCTTCAAGAGCTGAGCCAAACAATTCCTGTACTTGGAAATCTTTGGGATGAAATCTGACATATAATTTACAATTCCGAGGAACTGTTGTATTTGCTTAGCACTTGTGAGCTTATCTGGAAATTCACTAAGAGTGATGACTATATGAGGCTGTAAAGTATACTTCCCTTCTGAAATATTTACTCCCAAAAAGTCGTATGGAAGACTGTCCTATGCACATTTTCTTTTCTGAAAGCATTACCCTTGTGATCTTACCAAATTGTAGAATTTAGTGAGCAACTTTTCATGAGACTCTTCGACTTTTGAGAACAAAAGGATATCATCTACATAAATTATAGCATCTTGAATTCTAAAAATGATATCCGAGCAGATGGAATCCTTCACCCTTCAGAGATGCATTGAGTGGCTGAGAGAGAGAGAGAGAGAGAGAGAGAGAGAGAGAGAGAGAGAATATCATAAAACTTTATGCAAGATGCTACAGTATCTACAGTACCATCATAAAAGTAAGACAGTACTGTAGTAGTATTGCAAAATTTTTTGCAATTCTAAGCTTTTACAAGTCCAAGTGTTGGGGATTTTTGGACTTTAATGCTAAATCTATCCTACATATCCCATTTGGCAGTCCGGATATGAATGCTCTAACAAGACCAACAATTGAAATGAAGAGAGATTAATTTACAATATACGACAATAGCTCTAGTACCAAACAATTTCAGACATAAATTGCAAAAACTATCTTATGTAACAAATTGTAATTGACAGTCTGTCACTAAATTGTCTATTACTATAATATGAACTCATCATTTTCTCTTTGCCACTCACAGTTAGCCACATTGGATAGTTGTGGCAGTGTTAATGAAAATGTATGGTGCTAGCATTGATATTGTGACAACTGCAGTCTCATCCAGCTCCTGAACAAACAAAATCCTTTGAAATTTCTGGCACACTTGACGATTCATCAGCTGTAAACTTCTCATACTCAGTTTGCACTACTACCTTTGACACAGGAGCCTCCTCTGCATGGGCAATATCATGTTGTTGAATCACAAGCACTGAAGACACAATGTCATGGGCTGAAGAGGTCAATATATCTCCAATAGGCCCTAGCTCTGCATGCTCGGCTTTACGCTCTGCTAATTCAGCTACCATATTTGATGGGAACCGACCCTTCCCTACAACTATAAGATCATAGTCTCTCCTCTGCCCTATTGTCAACACCTCCTCTACGACATTGCTAGCCACTTTCTCTATGTAATCTACCCCGACATACTTGCTTTGAAACTCAGCAATTGCAGTCTCATCCAGCTCCTGTTTATGTATAGAAATTAATTGAGTTAGTGCATGCTATATGACCAATTAGCTGTTACAAACATANAAAAAAAAAAAAAAAAAAAGAAAGGAAGAAAATTGAGTGGCTGAGAACCACATACAATAAAGCAAACGATATTATTAGATTTAAGAGCTTTTTTACATCAGACATCTAGGACTCAGGTTGGCTATGGAGGCTTCTCCTAACTCTCTCCTGCCTCCTTAAGATTACAAGGACTCTATTTATAGACAAAACGAAATACATAATACAATACAGAAAAGGAGGGGCCATTCTTATGGAGTTACATGTGTCCATCACAAGGGTAGGGACCGGCTCTAAAGAATCTTCTGGGAGATAAAGATCTGCCGTCTTTTTGTCTTCATATGAGTCTGAAGAAGTGAAGCTTGTCAACAAGTGTCATGCTGTGTACAGGATTGGATTTCTTCAGAGATATGTTTCTGACAAGTAGATAATGAACAGTAACGGGTGAAAGATCTAGGACTTTGTATTGCTTTTTTTTTTTTTTTTTTTTTTAACAATAAAGCAAACGATATTTTAATAATGCTATTTTAATCCCATCCATCCCTTCCTTGGAACCATTCTTCATCAACTTCATCTGGATCATGGTTGTGATAGTAAGGGTCATCATATCCTATGAGAGGATTAGGCATCTCCCAATGATCTTCATGTGGCCATTGTTGCCTACAGATGTCTGGATCAGTTGGTACTATTTCAGGAAGGATTCCTTTGTTAAGAGATTCAGCCATGGTGAGTGCATGATAACAAGATACCTAATGAACATCTGAATGTGTGTGGAGAGTACCATCTGAATTAGTAACCCAATGCATCTCTGAAGGGTGAAGGATTCCATCTGCTCGGATATCATTTTTAGAATTCAACTTGGCTACCAAACATGCTGAGGTAACTTTGTGACCAAATCTTGGATGTTCTGTTTTTGGATACCTTGTCCATTCACCATTATGGACATCATTTTTCAGGATTTCAGACCAGAATTTGTGAAAATATTTATTTCCATGGGGAAAAATGTATCTGTAGAATTCTGGTTCAAAATGAAGACATAGGTAATACTCATTGAGTAAGTACCACATGTAAAGGTAATGTGCAACATTCCAATTAGTTACCCAAAAGGCAAAAGGGGTTTTCCATGGTTGGTCTACATCAGGAAAAACAGCTAGAAAGTGACACTGGTGTTTTTTAAGGTATTCATGAAGGGTTCTAATGATTCTTTTAGATCTGGCTTGAAGGGTCAAAATTTTAACTGGTCCTTTATTTCTGGAGGGAGGGTGTCTATCATGGTAAGGATATCATTAGGTTCTGCAACAGGAGGGTTTGAGGAGGTAGATGGATCAGTAATAGGATATACGCACAAGGGTGGAGGAATAATGGTGGTGTTAAGGGCAGGAGGCTTTCTAGAAAGATAATCAGTGATGAGGTTATCTTTACCATTAATGTGTTTTACTTGAAAGGACCATTGTGAAAACCAATTTGACCATCTAAGTAACTGAGGGTGTGAGAGCATTTTCCTTTTGAACTGGAGCATTTTGGGGAAAGAGGACATGTCCATTTCTACTAGAAAATTATGCCCAATAATATGGAACTGGAATTTTTCAATCCCATGTTTGACTGCTAGAATCTCTTTGAAAGTGGAGTGGTAATGAAGTTCTGAAGGCTTAAATGCACCACTTTTATATCTACAAATATTTCTTTTGCCATTAAGTTCCTCAAAAAGGGCTGCTGCCCAATATTCATCACTAGCATCTGTCTGCAAAATCCGTTTGCCTGATCTTGGAATCTGCAAAGGAGGAAGCTTTTCTGCTAATTTCTTCAGCTGTTGGACTGCTTCTGTATGAACAGAATTCCATTCTGGAGATGATTTCTTCAAGAGCTGAGCCAAACAATTCCTGTACTTGGAAATCTTTGGGATGAAATCTGACATATAATTTACAATTCCGAGGAACTGTTGTATTTGCTTAGCACTTGTGAGCTTATCTGGAAATTCACTAAGAGTGATGACTATATGAGGCTGTAAAGTATACTTCCCTTCTGAAATATTTACTCCCAAAAAGTCGTATGGAAGACTGTCCTATGCACATTTTCTTTTCTGAAAGCATTACCCTTGTGATCTTACCAAATTGTAGAATTTAGTGAGCAACTTTTCATGAGACTCTTCGACTTTTGAGAACAAAAGGATATCATCTACATAAATTATAGCATCTTGAATTCTAAAAATGATATCCGAGCAGATGGAATCCTTCACCCTTCAGAGATGCATTGAGTGGCTGAGAGAGAGAGAGAGAGAGAGAGAGAGAGAGAGAGAGAGAATATCATAAAACTTTATGCAAGATGCTACAGTATCTACAGTACCATCATAAAAGTAAGACAGTACTGTAGTAGTATTGCAAAATTTTTTGCAATTCTAAGCTTTTACAAGTCCAAGTGTTGGGGATTTTTGGACTTTAATGCTAAATCTATCCTACATATCCCATTTGGCAGTCCGGATATGAATGCTCTAACAAGACCAACAATTGAAATGAAGAGAGATTAATTTACAATATACGACAATACAAACATATATAAGGTTTTTTTTTTTTTTTTTTATTTTGGGGTAACAAGGTTGCATAAACAAAAATTTTACAACTTTTTTCACAACATTCGATGTAACAGATTATGATTAGTGTAAGAATTTTCAGGTGGGATCACTACACTAATCATAATCTACCAACTTTGTAGGCATGAAAAGAGTTTGAGAAATTTATTACGTATCTAAGCTTAATGATAGTACTGAAGTAGTAGTCTAATAGAAAGACTGATGACCAATTTTGATAGAGCAGGAGAAAAGGAGAGTAGAGTAAAATTGACAAAAAATATGGACATTAATCTTTCTATAAGACTACTACATCTCATTAGGTCTAATTTTCGGCCAACTCTATTCTGCTCTCTCTCTCTCTCTTCCCCTCTATGCAATCTCTCTTCCCCTCTATGCAAACTGACTTGAAAGAGTATCTTACCCATTCTTTCTCACGATTCATTTCAGCGGTGGAGAAGCTATAGGTCTGATCACTACACTGTGTCTGGGCCGGTGAGAGCCGCAACATCACGCCCTTAGCCTTTTTTCCATCCTTCTCAACGAACCTTATAACTGTCACCTTAACTGCTGGATGATCAGCGATCCTACCACCCAATTCCAACGCCTCGCGATCATCAGGTCCACCGAAGAAGATTATGCAAACCCTATAAGCCACACTAGAATTAGGTCCTGGATTCTGGGTCTCACTACCAAAACCACGGTCCACAAGCACAGCTACTGAGCATGGTGCATTCTTTAGTACCCTCTCGTTCACTGCTCTCCAACTTTGGGACACATTCTCAACCAACCCATCTCCCTCGTCTCTCCATTGTACATGGAAGGGCAAGATGATCATCGTGATCCTCTTATCATCTGCCACGTGGCAAATATCCTCATGCATCGTAGACATGGCCGAAATGGATGTGGTAGGCCGAACCATAACTCGGCCTAATTGACTATAACCTTGGAATGCTTCAGCCATTCGGTCATGGCACTCGCCTCGGCGAAAACGATTAAAGAAAGGAAAGCCATTCCTACGGACCCGTTGGACCATGACGATAGAAGAAGAGCGTTCTGTGAGCTTGACTAGATGCATGACAAAGAGTTTGAGAATGGAGTTCTTAGTGCTTCGAATGGACTCAATGAGGGTAATGATGGAGGGTACATTTCGAGGGTCATGAACACAAGCAAGAATACGAAGCTCGTCTTTGGAGCCATCGGTCGTGGTCAAGTCACGCAATTTTCGATGAGTTCTGGTGGGGATGCCACGAGCTGGTCTATAAATGGTCATGACTGTTGGAGTTGTAATGAAGGTGGTGAACAATGCCATGAGGACTAGAATAGCAAATGTCTCGTCATTGAGTACCTGCATATTCAACAATTTACAGAGTTAGAATCAAGACTCAATAGATATGGAACTCATGCAATTTACTCAATTACACTCCTAATTTAAAAAAAAAAACATCTAGTTCTTTATTCATGAATGATCATGTGGTGCGTAGGTCTTGTCATAAAGTCGTTACAACACTTTAAAGCATCTATTTCGATACTGCTTATTGTTGAAAGTTGAAAACTGAAAACGTTGTAGGGAAATAATTTTTAAATGTATGAATAGTGCCATAGGACTCAATTTAAAAGTTAGATTTGCGTTTTTTTGTACTTGCAGGTCTTGTGAACAGTGCACGAGATCCATAAAAAAAAACGTAGACACGCGGTCTACCGCTATCCAAACCCAGCCTAAGCCTAATGGCGTTTTGCTTCTTTCTTAAAGGGATTGTTTGATTCGTTTCATATCAATCAAAGTTGTCAATTCCCTTGTTTATTCCGGTTTATTCATTGAAATAGAATATTATGATGTCAGTTTACTTCATGTACCGTTTTGAGGTTATATATATTACAAAATAAATATATCAAAGACTTCATTACATAATGCTAACTATATTATATCAAATTATTAATTCAAAATCAAATAATATACTTTTTTAATATCATCATTACATAATATAACATATCATATATATATATGACTAAATGAAACCAAAAACATACATACATACTCTTAATGATACGATATATATATCATGTGAGTAAAGTAAAACAAGAAAAACACACATTTTTAATGAAAATAATGGAACAGTTGAGCAATCATGTCAAATGACTCAAATTGAGAATCAAACCTATCGGTTGGAAAAGGTCTGTCATGCATCTTTGTTCTCCTTATTTCTGGATTCTACAATAGAATCTAGCTATAGTGAGATAAGTAATGTTACACATAATTATTTTCGTATTATTTTTTTCCAATATTGAATTGATAAATTTTTATTGATTCTTATCAAAGTTTACTTATAAACATCAATTTTTTATTTATTAATAACAATTTCTCACCTTAAGCGTTTTGTATTTTTTTCCTGAATTTCTATATTGTTGTGTGACAGATAATTATCACTCTGTTTCGGCTGCTAAATTTTAAGACAAAACTTTTTAACATTTTTTGTTTATTGAGAATGTAAAATTTTAACCTAGAATGCTGAGCATAATGACCTACCTGGATGGGTATTCTATACTTTAGTCACAGGTTTTAACTCAAAAGCCTTATATTGGGACCCCTTAAAACAAGATAATAAGAATGGCAAGACCTTGACTACCTGGCCCTTGGACTTGCATAATCAACTTGTATCCACAAAAAGAAATCAACTTTATTGTATTCTACCCTAAATGCTGAGAGACACGAAATGATCACCTTATTTTCTTTAAGTGGTTCCCCTCTCTCTTTATAAGGTTCAAGGTTTGGTCGATTAATATGAGGAAATTTGATGCTAGAAAAGACTTCAATGAAATGAACTTAGACTTAATTTCCCATCTATCTATTATTTTTGTTTGTTGTCGATGTTATTCTAATATAGATTCTTTTCAATTATTTTATTTTATTTTAGATAAAGCGGTATCTTACCTTGATTCCACTTTTTATTTATGAAATACTTAAAATTTTCTATAAACTGATAATATAGTAGATGAAAATTGACATTTCTAAATTTACAACTCATCATTTAAGTTCTTTAAGTCCACCTCCTAAGTGTTTCCATTCGAACCATAAATTCTTAAATCTTCATTTTTCATGGTTGCACTTTAGAGAAAATTTGTTGCCATACATTAAAAGGAAATTAAAATCAACTTCCTATGTGATATTAAAGCAAATTTTAAAGACACGTAAAAAGGAAATGGATTGGAATAATGTGTTTTGAGAAAGGGAATCAAATGGGGACAAACATATATAGTAAAGACAAGATCTAAAAGGAAATTTCATTGGGTAATTCCAAATGTGGTCCGCACCACAATAATGTATAAGAAAAATCAAAGAGACATAGTGATTGGATCATTGACGCGGTGCAGAAAGCCAACAAAAAAAGTTGGAAAAGGTTCTGTTGTTGAGATTGTCTTCAAATGATTTCCCATAATAATGGGCAGTTTTTGATAATCCAAATTCCACCTACATATGACTAACATGTAGCGATCCCATATGGATCCATCTAGGCCAGACGAACATTTTTTATTTTATTTTTATGAATAAAGAATTGGACTCGTTACATTATAAACTGTATAAAGTACGTAATCATCATTTTTACTTTATTTTTTATGAACAAGTACCTTTTCATCATTATAGATGCAAGAAAAGAAAATTGTAACAGATGTCTTAAGAGTATTGATTTAGAAAAAAATTTAAAAAAATTTTATGGGAAAAAAATAATTACTTATTTTGATAATTTTTTATATTTTTCATGAAAATGATATCAAAACTTTTCAAAAATAATTTATTAACGAGGAAAATGTTAAAAAAATTCCTAAGGGCATTTGTTAGTGAACCATTTTAGAAAAGTTTTTATGAGAAAAAATAATAATATTTTGACAGTTTTTATTTTTATTTTTTATAAACGTGATGTCAAAAATTTTCTAAAATAATTTGTTAACAATTTCCCTAAAAACATCTGTTAACATGATCCTATTAACAATTACCCTAAGGGCACTAATTATCATAACCTAGGTAGAATTGCACTTTATTTCTTTGAGTTCTCAAACGAAAAGTTATAAATTGTGATACCCTTCCAGATCTATTGTTATCATTATTACATGTAGTAACCAATTTAAAATTATAATTACTTAATCAATTAACTCTATCTTAGTAAATCAATGGACTGTAAATTTTTATTTTCTTCTAAAATGTAAAAGTGTAATTACCATGCATTCTTGGTGTGTTAGTTACTCTATAAGTACAGAGTTCTTGTGAGATGGGAGAGTAAGAGCCCGAGTTCAAATCTCTAAGAAAAATTTTCATTTTCTTACATATATACACTTAGATTATTCTAGAGTAGGATTTTATTTAAAAAAAATAAATAAAAATAAAAATAAAAAAGAAGGAGTAAAGGTGTATCTAGAAACTTTTAAGGAGTGCCTACTTTTTCTTTCTTTTTTTTTTCTTTTTTGGACAGAAAGTTGTGTCTACTTTAAGAAAGCTTTGTATGGTAGAGAATCTAACTTTTATACTTTAATAATAATAATAATATATATATATATATGGGTCCAGTTAATATGTGCTCTTAGGACACACATTAAACTTTCTATTTTTGAAAATATTTTCTCAAGAATTGAAAAAATTGTTATTATTTTTTCAATTCTCGAAAAAAAAAATTTCCAAAAATAAAAATTAATGTGTGCCCTAAGGACACATTAGTAAAATCCTATATAAATATATATATATATGTATATATATATATATCTTCTGAGGAAATTCGGTGGAGGGAAGATTGATCAATGAGAAGGCTAGAATATGAATCTATACAGAAAACGTGTTTTTCACTCCCGTTTGAACAAAACCAAACAAAACAAAAACTTTTTTTTTTAGTCTATCTGTTTGGCAAAATTAGGCGAGCTTTCAACTTTGGTGGTTTATTTTTTTATTTTATATATATATATATATATTTAAGCTACGAAAACTAATATTTTAAAAATAATCTAACTTTTATCTTTTAGATTTTGTTAATGGGTGTTCAGATGCATTCATTAAGAAAGAAAAAATCTAATGGACTCAACCACATAGGAAAATAACAAAAATGGTAAATTAAGAGTAATGTTACAGGTACAAACTATTTTACAACATTTTTACTAAATGCTGATGTTGTCAACTTTTTATTGGTTTTCATCTAGGTCTATCATTAATATCACTTTTTCATTTACCAATAATCATTCAGCACATTAGTAGTTTGTTAAAAATTTTGTAAAATAATTTGTATCTCTAGGATTATTCATAAATTAATATCCCTTTAATTGAACATTACGCAATTCCAAAAAAGAAAAAAAAATGATTGATTGTAATAACCTTAACCAAGTATCTTTTTTTTTAATACAAGATAGAAATTCTACTCTAATTTAATCTAAGTATATGTATGCGTGAAACTTTCTCTTAAAGACTTGAATCTCAATTCTTGCTCCTACAAGAACTTATACTTGTAGAGTGACCATCACACCAAAAATACACAGTTATTTAACTAAGCTCTTTATTCGTTCATCAAAATAAAAAATACAGTAATTTTACCAAATGGGACTCTTATCTTTTACTCTATCCTTAGTAAATAAATTATTTAAAATTACCGGATATGCTATTTGTTAGGAAGGTGTGTTGCCATGTGATTTTCATTGTAAAAACTTCACTATCTTAATATTTCATTATTTCTATGTTGAAAAATCAACCCCATGAGCTGTCCAACGTACTTGACTAATAATGTTTTGTAATTTGACGAAGGAGACCTCTGGGTATTTCCAAGGGTTCAAATTTCCTATCTCTAACAACTTTTTTTTTTTTTTTTTTTTTAAAAAAAAAAAAAAAAAAAAAACAAACAAACAAACAAACTGAAAAAGAAAAATGAACTAACCTTCTTCTCCTTGCCAATGTTGAGAACAATGAGCTCAACCAAACCTTTGGTATTCATTAGCACACCTAGCGTCAATGATTCCCTCACTGGTATCATAAACATCATCGCCACAGCAAAAGTCCCAAGAATTTTCCCAGCACACGCAGTTGATATAACCAGCGCCAGTAGACCCCATGCCTCTGCGCCTCTTATTTTGGCCACATCGGTCTTTAACCCACTTGCAGCAAAGTACAGAGGAAGAAGCAAGCCTGCAACGAAGTCCTCTATCCTTTCTATCAATATTCCAGCAAAGTTTCCGCTTTTTGGGATTGCCAATCCGAACACAAATGCTCCAAAAATGGAGTGAATTCCAATCAAGTCAGTGATAAACCCAGAAACCAACACTCCAGCCAATGTTAGACAGATGTATGCTTCATCAACCGCACCTTGTTGCGGCCCGCATCGACGAGCAACCCATTTCATTGCAGGTCTCATGATGACGAACATGAAAGTAACAAAAGCCGCGCCGGAGAGAAGAACCCAGACTGATACCAAGGGGTTCTTATGGCCTCCAGTGCTGCCGTCGGCAAGTGCCACAGCTAGAGCTAATAGGATCCACGCTGCGACATCGTTCAACGCAGCTGCAGCCATGGCAATCTCGCCCACTTGTGTTGTTAAGAGTTTGAGTTCAGCTAAAATGCGTGCAAGGACCGGGAAGGCGGTGATGGAGAGAGCAACTCCCATGAACACGAGGAATTGGGCGTAGCCGGCTTTGTCAGCTCCATCTATGGTTTTTCTGAGGACAAAAGCGATGCCTATGCCGCAGATGAATGGGAGGGAAATTCCGGCAAGTGCTATGCCTAAAGCTCTTCTACTATCCCGACGAATTGAGCTTAGATTGAGTTCAAGACCTACAAGGAAGAGAAAGAAAAGGAGACCGATACTGGCTACAGATTCAAGTATGGGAGCGCTCCATGAGGGAAATATTCGGTGCAAGTACTTTTCGTTTCTTCCGAAAGCCGACGGTCCCAGTAGAATTCCACCCTGAAAACAAATAATTAAGTTAATTAATCAATGGATATGCATCTTCTCTTACCACTTATGGAATTGAATCTCATATTGGACCCACATATTGTGAGAGTAAGAAAATTACACGTATCCAACGTATAAAATAATTATTGATCTAAGAGAGAGAAAGAGAGGGTTTTACGACTATCTCTGCTATGACTTTGGGCTGACGGAGGGGTTTGAAGCAGAAGGCAAGGAAGCGGCTGACCACAAGAATTAAGATGGTTTGAACAATTAGGAGTGGAAAGGCATAGTCTAGGGGATTATCGCCTTGCCAAGCTCCATTTGATGAGGTTTTAATGGTGGTCATATTGACTGGCATGTTTAATAGTAATAAAGCTTTGCTAGGATTGTGTCCGTGTGTTTCATCAAAGGAATTAGATTTGAGGGGCTCTGTTTTCGAGGAGAGATAGGTCGGATTTGGAGATGAGCTAAGCAATTATTGAGAAGGGGGAGGAGCGTTGAGCTTTTTATAGAAGGAGCCAAGCTTGATCATGTTCCACTACACCTGTCTTAGAGTGACTACACGTTCTTGGGCTGGACCAAAGCACAATTTGGACAGTGACTGGATACAGCCAAGAAATTTCCTTCTTCTCCTAAATGTTCAAAATTCAAAATTCATTGATGTTGTGAATATTATAAATTTCACGATTTAGAACTTATTACCGTTGTATAAGAAATCACAGCAAGATACACTTTAAACATTCATTTATTAAAAAATATTATATTTAAAATATTTTTATAACTAATTTTAAGTGGCAGTAATAATAAAGCCAAAACTTTACTCTTAGGAGCCTAATAAATAATAAAATAGTACTTTTTTTTTTTGTTGTTGTTGACCGGAGTACTTTTTTTTTTGGTATACACTATATTCATATTATGTACATGTAGGGACTCAATTTGGATTTTCAGCCCAACAAGCCCCAGACAATAAATTTGTAGAGAATGGATTGAAGGTTTAAGCGCTGACCGTCGTTCACCAAGCATGAACTCTCTTCTTTTATAAAAGAAAAACTTAGAACTATGTACAACTAGGGGTGCTCCTCGGCCATGGCCGAGGAGCCCATTTTATTCTTTCTTTTCTTTCTTTTCCCCCCCCCCTTTCACTAACTTTACTCGCTCTTCTTTATATAGTCTTCATTGTCCTATCTCGTTCTTCCATCTGTTGATCGTCCGTTCGCTTTTCTTCTGACCATCCGTCATATCAGAGGCCTTATCAACACTCAAGTGGTTCACACTGATCAACGTCGCCCTGCTAAGGGATTGCATCCCCATTAATGCAGCCAGAGGGGTTAAGTGAATGCATTAAGTGTGGAGGTGACAGCTTGCTCTGGGCTTGTCCCTTCCCAAAATTATCCTTAGTATGCCGAGGACGAAGAGGTCCTCGGCGTGGGTCAAAAAAGAGTCTCTCTCCAATTTAGCCTTGGATGGTCATCTTTCCTCGGCGCGGGCCTTGGGCCTACTACACAATGGGCTGAGGCTATCAGGCCCACGGGCCCCACAATAGCCCCTCAAAACTCTGCTGCACGTTCGAATAACTATAAACTAATGGTACACTACTCCCTTCGCTTCATAGCTTACAAGGTAGCAAGTGGAGGGGTTTTCCTTCGATGTGGGACTCCTCGGCCACCGTCCGAGGTGAATGCCAAGCATGCCGAGGTGAATGCAAAAGCATGCCGAGGTGAATGCAAGGCCATCTGAGGACGGCCTAGGACGTTGCATGCATGCCTAGAACGTTCCATGCATGCCTAGGTGAGGTATAGGGTGTCAAGCCTCAAAGATGTGAAAATCCCGACCACTCACAGTACATAATTAGTGTAAACTAGTATTAGAAACACAATTTAATATATAATATATACAAGTTAAATAGTTTTTAACTTCCTCATAAATATAAATTTTAAAATTAAATTATAACTTATTAGGTATAATAATTAAGACAAAGAATTACTTTAAAGATTATTAAAAATTAGACAACCAATCAAACATAACATTATTTAATTTATGTGGTGGATAATATGCTTTTACAAAACTTATATTAGTCTATTATATTTATATGTTATGTAAAATTTATATCAATTTAAATAAAAGTTAAGGAATATAATAAGAAGAGAGAAGTAAATAGATGTGCCGATGTTTTAGTGGAGAGAAGAGCAAATCATAATACAGATTTTGTTTATTTTGATAATCCCCCTCTGTGTATTTTGAGTCAAATCAGACTGGCTGCCTTAGAAATTTGTATTGCAGGAACGGTTGTAGCCTGTGCTGCCATGCTTAGTTTTTCTTTTTCTTTTTCTTTTCTCCTCTTTTATTGTATTCAACTTTACCCAAAAAAAGAGTTCTTGGGAGAGGAGAAAAAGCAGTGATTGTTACTGACGGTTGCAAAGTGTAAGGCTTTAGCCACACACGTGTTCTTCTGGGAATTGATGCAAGAAGTAAAAGAATTTTCGACTTGCAATATGTATTTTGTAAAAGAGAGATTCACTTCTTGAGAAAAGGAAAAGAGTCAATGATTCACTTATGGGCATCATGTGTATTACCTATTAAGTTCAGTTTGAACTGTTCAGACGCAGATTTATTAGTGTGTTACTTGTTATTGTTAAGGATGAAGAAGAACAATACACAGAAAACAGTTCACGGAATTTTCAACGTATTTGACAGGACTTTCACAATTATGGCTTTGAAATTCTTAATCAGACAGCACAATCTGAATTGTGTCCAATTGGTAGTTGAAAGAGGAATTGGTTCTGGTGAGATATTTCCAAGGAATAGCAAAGAGTTTGGAAATAAGGGAAGATAAACAATAATTAGAACTCAAACCATTCTTTTAAAGGGAGGTCCCTGGAGAATCCCTTTGCAACCTGGCAGTCACGTAGAATTAAAAGAATATTAATGGTCTGTTTGGTTCTCGTAAAATATTTTTTGAAAAATACTTATTTTTTGAAAATGCTATTTTTCGGAAAAGGAAAATATTTTTAAGTGTTTGGTTGTATTATGCAAATTGTTGTGGAAAATATTTTCATGTGTTTGGTTCTATTAGGTTTCTCAGCATCCAAACAAATTTTATTACAAAAAATTTCAACACCACAGCCAATTCAAATACAAATTCCGGCAGCAAATTCCGGCAACAACAACAGCAAATTCCGGCAACAACAACACAACAACAACAATAACAACAATAATCAGTTCATCAAAAAAAAAAAAAAACAACAACAACAACAATCAAACTTTAAAAAAAAAAAAAAAATGATGAGAGATCGAGGAAGAGGAAGCGATGGGTCTGGGTCGACGACGATCGACGATCGATGGCGCGGCGCGGGGCGACTCATCGGTGCGAAGAGTGCTGGGTTCTGGGTTCGACAACTTTTAGGTTCGCCGGTGCGAGATCGAAGGCGAGATCGCGAGATCGAAGGCTAGATCGCGAGATTGAGTGGAGGTGATCGAAGGCGATCGCCGGCGAGATCGGCGTAGTGCGATCGAACGCGAGATCGGCGTGGTGCTCAAGGTTGCCCGGCGACGTCTCCGGCGTGTCTAGGCTCCTCGGCGCGGTGCTCGTGCTCTCTTTCTCTCTTTCTCTCTCTCTGTCTTCATGCTCTCTCTTTCTCTCTGTTTTCCGGAAGTTATTTGAAGTGAAAATGATTCCGGAAATCATTTTCACCTTTGACTCACGGTCGACTGAAAATGATTTCTGAAAATTTGCTTTTTCCAGCGCAACCAAACACTCGAAAATATAGAAAACCATTTCCGAAAATGAATTTCACCCAAAACAAACGCAGCCTAAAACCGTGTGTGTAGACCATAAATGGTCCAATTGGGATCATGGCTTAAACCTCTTGAATCTACAAACTTCACAAATAGGAACAGTGTTTCGAGAAAAAGTCAAAGAAAAAAAAGTTAATTCCTGAAGTTGAATGTGATTTCCAAATCGTAGCAAGGTTCAGATGATTTCCTCTTCCCTTTTTCATCATTGATAATTTTCAACCATTATTTTTATTAATACAAAAATGGCTAGTTCTTGACAACGATTATTGAAGGTATCATTTTCATGCAACAATTAATTATTTTTTTTATATATATATAAGATAAAAATTCTACTTTCATCTAATTCAAGTTTATATGTGTATAAAGTTTCTTCTTATAAACTTAAATCACAACTCTTACCCCTCACACCCTATAAGGGCATTAGTACAAGAACACCAGTCCATGGTTGGTTGGACTTTAGGGGAATGGAAAAGAAATAAGAGAAAATCGGTGAGAAAATGTTTTTGAGGCATTTGGTTTGGTGGATTTCAAAGGGAAAAACTGGCAGAGCTTAAGTTTTTTCTCCTAGATCTACCAAAATGCTATCTCTCTAATTTAAGGGGGGAAGGAGAAGAGTAGTTGTAACCAAATGACTAACCACCTCTCTTCTCATATTTTGGTTTTCTTTTTCTTTCTTTTTTGGCGTGATACATGACTTCTCTTCTTGTTTCTTGTTTTTTGTTTTTGTTTTTTTTTTTTTTTTTTTTTTTTGGTGTGGTATTTTTTTTTTAACTATGCATCGTTTTTAAATAAGGGAATATGAGCAAATTTATACAAACCATATTTTCTATCTTTCCATTTTCTTTTATCAACCAAATTAAAAAAAAAAAATTTATTCCTCCATTTTTTCACCACCCAACCAAACACAAATGAGGGAAACTAAATTATTTTCTATTCTCCTATTTTTCTATTTCTTCATCATTTTCATTAGATCCCAAACAAAACAATTATACACAAAATATGGACATTTATGTTAGCTTCAATGCATACATGACGCGGATGGACGATCCAATCACACTCTAATTAAAATTTCTTTTTCAAATAGTTATTGAAGACATTCTTCCCATATGGTCTATTTCATATGGTTTAATATTCCTGATCGATGGAAGTTCCTCATGATATCACAAGGAAATGCATTCAACATTAAAGTTCCTCTAAGAGAAGTAATCGAGATTGCAAAGACGTCACCAAATTTGATTATGTTTGTTATTTTTCTAGTATACTCTTTTACATCTTTCCCTGAATAAAAAATAAATTCTTAACTTATTTTCTCATTTCATTTTAATCTCATATTATTTGTGTAATTTTAATACTTTGATGCACAAATTAAAAAGTTTGTGTTGGTTTGGTGCTATGCTAAGGTTTGTAAGGTTAAAAATTTATTGTTATTTGTGTTAATTTGATGCACTAATCAAACCAGCACAAATAAGATTATAAATTTTTTATTATTTATGTTAATAATCTTATAAATTTATTGTTCTAATGCTCAGTTTTTTTTTTTTTTTGGGTTAAAATATTGGCCAACCTATGAGTCCAACCTAGATCAACTCAATTATGTGGGTTGGGTTGAATTTTTTTCGACCCAAACATGGTGGATTGGATTGAAAAAAACTCCTCCCAACCTATGCATACTCCTAAATTCCATTGACAATGGAATTAATGTTTCTACTACATTGCATGGCTTTGAAACCTGGACCGGACCATACAGTCCAACTGAGAAAACCTCGAATTGTTCATTTTTAAGGTTTGTTTAACACCAAGAACTATTCTATGCCAACAACAACCAAAAAAAAAAAAAAAGTAGGGACCCATATGAACTGCAATCTGACTGCCCAATTCTAAGAACCATAAGTAGTTCTAGTGGTTCACATGGATCCCTTTTCTTAAGCCTTAAACGGCACCGTTTTCTCTTCAAAATCACTGTCTTCTTTTCTTTCCCCTATACGGCGTCATTTGGATCCTCAAAGGGTCAAGAATAGAAACTCTCATTGCCTCACTCTCACAGTCTCACTCAGTCACCCTTTGAGCTCTCTCTCAGCTCTGGCTCGACGCCTCAACCTTGTTGCCTTAGCCTTACTCTCATCTAATCTCTGCCTCTCTCCCTCATTGGCCACCAGAGTTCTCAACTCAGATTGCAGCTCTCCTCACTCTCATCTTTGCCTCTCTCCCTTGTCAGCTACCACACTCCTCTGTGAAAGTTGATTAGGTAAAATAAATCTTTTACATGTGAAAGTTGTGATTTATTCTTGTTTTTTATGGCTGAATCTGTGACCATCAAAAGTACCTAATAGATACACAAAATTTCCTTTGCATTGAGTGTAAGATATTTGCAAATATCTAAGAGCATTGGCTACTGATGGTCATCATTTCCTTAGACTTGATTGCAAGATCAATTATATTATGTGACAATTGCATGTGAGAGTATACATATGTTTGTGTTTGTAAAGCTATATGTTGACAGTCAACTATGTATTTGGATATTTGGGGTGATAGGCCTATTTTAAAATATCAGAAATTGTATGAAGCTGTAATTCTTTGACTCTGTGTATTTCAAAAATTGATGGGTCTAAGTGTTTGACTAGTTTTTTAGTCTTTTAGATTAAAATGGAAATAGAGACTGGGTCTACTCCATCACATGAAATTGATTCCAATGCAGTGGAGTCTAGCTCAAGAGTAAGGGAAAAGGTTGATCTGGCTTGGGAACATTTTAGCTGACTTGGGAAAAGTTTGACATTTCTTATTTGTCTTGTGAAAGTTAAGATATAAAAAAAAAAATAATAATAAAAAAATAAAAAAAATTTGAAAGATAGATCTCTAATTGAATTAGATTACTTTAGTTAATATTTTTATTTTTATTTTTATTAATTTAATGTATTTATATATATTTAAAATAATTATTAAATTAATTATGATGTCATCACAGTTCGACTCCGGTTCGTCCTCAAAAACCTTGAACCTCTCCCTTTTACGGTTCAATAAATAGTCCGGGTCTAAAAACTATGATGCATTGTAGTATGTTGCTGCTATTTTAATTTTTGATTAATTACCATTTTCTTAGGATAAAAAAGAAGAATGAAAAGAAAATGAAAGATTTGCAGTTTTGCCTAGAATGCAAAACAATCAAAACACATATTAAATTATTAAAAAAAATTTGTTTTTATTTATAATAATTGGGAAATGTGGAGTACATATTCTCTACATTAAAAAAGAAAAAGAAAAGAAACAATACTAACCATTACAAGAATATTTCCTATTAAGCTTAGGTGATGTATTACAATTTTACCATATAAGTGTTATAATTTTCTTCTAAAAAAGGTGTTATAATTTGATGTATTAATGTTAAAATACAAAACCAAATGTTAATTAAAATTTTATTTGTTGTGTCTTTTACATAACATCAATAAGAATCATCATTGACATGTTAATTTACCCAATTTTTATAATAAAGTTAATAGTATCTTGACTATCTTCAATTCTTTTTTACTTTTTCTTTCCTCGATAATATTCTAGAGTGTGTTAATATATCGACGAGTGTAGCTAAAGCTTGGTACTTCCGTGCAGATTAATGCTTAAGGCTGGTTTTGGCTGGGTGTAAAATATTTTCCGAGTGTGAAATATTTTCAGGAGAAAATATTTTCAAGTGTTTGGCTACATTACAAAAATTGTTTTCGAAAATGTTTTCAAGTATTTCGTTACATTCTAAAAATGCTATTTTCTTACTAGTTCCTCACATTTTCTTAGCCATTTTCTCAGCATCCAAACAAATTTTATTACAGAAAATTTCAAAATATACACTTAACACAACCAAAAATAAAAGTAAAAACATTGAGGGAGAGGAAGAAAGAGTGAGATCGGAGGAAGAAAGAGTGGCAGATTGAGGGACAGAGAGATAGATTAAGAAAGAGAGAGATCATAGTGGATGGAGGACGATGGCAGCCAGATTGGGTGGGTTTGGGGTTGGAGTGAAGTGGGTTAGTGGTCGGTGGCAACCAGATCGGCGACGTTGGGCAAGAGGGAGAACAAGATCGGTGTGTCGAGAACGAGCTCGGTCTTGGGTGGGTCAATGACGAGATCGGTTTTGGGTGGATCGGTCTTGGGTGGTGACGATCTAGATGGCGACGCCGATGAGCTTCTAGCGGTGACTATAGGTGTGATCTCGTCGGTGCTTCTAGTGCGATCTCCTTGCTGTTTCTCTCTCTCTCTTCTATTTTCCAAGGGTGGAAATCATTTGAAGGTAAAATAAAACCTAAAAATGAATTACGGGTGAGGCAAGGTATTTTACAGTCAACGCGAAAAATGAATTCCATCTAACCCAATTTTCTATAGCTACCAAACACAAAGGCTGATGTAAAATGATTTCTTGAAATCATTTGAACGCAAAACAAACGCAGCCTAAGCCTTCAAAGTCTTCATAGCTGTCCCATCAGGGGGAAAAAAAAAGTCTTCATAGCTGCCATGCTTAGAAAGAAGCTGCATCTTCAATCTCCGATGATGGTAACACGTGACCGGGTCATGGAAGTAAACTGAAAAGCGCTACTCAAGACTGCAGAACCGTACAAGTAACAGATATGGGAGTCATTTGACACATCTAACAAAAATGCCAACGTTCCTTTTACTCACTCGTATTACTCTCCAATAAGGTAGTTTGAACTGTCGTAACAAATGAAAATGATGTTTTGAGATTGTCTAGGGACATTCTCAAAAAAATCTTACATAAACAAATAAAAGAACATTATTATCCTACAAAAGAGTTTTTATTTACAGTTACTCATGTTGATTTTCGTAGTCATAAGAATGATAAATTGAACTTAAAAAAGAAAAAGAGTAGCGGCATAGTTTGGTCATAAGTGGATGCCCATTACCCAATTTTTCATTCCAAGCTTCTTGTTCTTGAATTTCCTATATTATTCTTCAAACAAACTATAACATTAGGACTATTTAGTGGTAGACACTATCATAGTTTCATAGGCCAGTATTCTGTAAATCTTGATAAGGTTTATACCATTTTCACTTATATTTGTAAAGTTTTGTAACGATTTAAAATATTCGATATTTTATAGAAGTGAAAATAATAATTTAAATAAAAAATAAAATACTATGATTCACCCGTAAATATGCATTGTATTCAAATTCAAGTTGGAAAAAAAATAATAGAATGGGTGAATGTGGGGGATGATAGATAGAACCACACAAGGAAGAGGGTGGGAAAAACTAGTACTATAGCAAGATCTCATTCAATAACTCGCCTCTTCTCCTACAAAAGGAAATTTAAATCCAACTTAGTACTTAGTTTGGTCGACAATTGACATGACAATTAGTTAATGTGCAGAGAAATTACATACCTTGTTCTAGTGGATGGGCGTGGCTTTAATAAGGATAGTTAAACTGCCCTGTTTAATGTATATGAAGCCCTTAAATCAAGCTTTTCAATGTTGGGTGAACTGCTACATGGTCCAGCCCACTTGTAATAGACATGCTCATTTAAGGAGCTTGTCTTTCATGTTTCTTAGGCGTGGGACGCGCTGAGGAGAAAAAGAGAAAAGAAAGGGCCGCTGCATTAAGGCTATTCGGCCTAAAAGGGACAGCTGAAGAAAAAGGAAAGGGTGATGCTACCTACTGTCTTTAGGGTGCTCGTTAAGAATCTATTTTAAAAAAATTTTGACATTATTTTTATAGGAAATGGAAAAGCTGTCAAAATATTAATTTTTTTTTTCCTATAAAAAATTTCTTTAACTAAATTCTTAAAGCACTTGTTAGCATTTTCCAAAAAGAAATTGGCTGAACCAAAGTAAGGCAAGTGAGTTGCATTATTTATTGTCATTTGATGTCAGGAGTGTGAAAGGAAGAAAAGAATGAAAAGATGAAGAAATAAAAGGAGAGGCCATTCGGCCAGTGAGTCAGAAGTTAAAAGAGGAGAAGTCCCAGTGAGTGAGACAGAGAGCAATGCAGTATTAAAGAACTGCGTGATTGAGAGCAAGCAAAAGAGAAGAGAAAAATAGAAAGAGTAAGAAAAATTATGAGAGATACATAGTGAGGAAGAGAGCAGTGAGTGAAAAGAAAAAAGAGTTTTTTCTTTGCTAGTTGTATTTTAAGTATTGTAATATCTATTTAATACAGTGAAATTATTCATAATTTGTCCTGTAGTTTTTCCTTTTAAAAAAAAAGAATTTTCACGTAAATCTTAGTGTTTTTGTGTGGTTGTACTTCCGCTATATTTGCTAAAATTTATTCCCATTTATATATAGAATTTTTGCCAATATTCAAAGCATCAGAAGTGAGTCACTTTGTTTGGCTAATGGAATATCTTTCAAAATGGCAAACCTCAAGTCGTAGGCAGGGGCCCGACCATCACATTGAATGATACTAAAGTTGGGTGAAGCCTAATAAATCAAAGCATTAGTGCTTGGATAATAGAAAAAGTATCACATTTTAGCTAATTAAGTTCAAAATTTACCCACATTAGACCATGCAAAATTATATAAAAATACATTGTTGCTACAGTAACCATGTAAATTAATAGTATTCAATTTTGTATTCTTTCTTTACGTATCTTACAAAAAAAAAAAAAAAAAGTAGATAGTAGTTGATGTGTGTGAAAAAAAGAGAAGCAATTAAAAGAATAAAGAAAATTGATATTTTAATTAAATGTAGAATAAAATAAATAATCTAACATACCATGTTTTGAAAAAAAAAAAAAAAATTTCTTAATCTAAAATAGATATAAAATTTTGCCCCAGCTCATGTATTTGAACAAAGATTGGTCGGTTAATGACCCAAAGGACTCTCCTTCTGAGGAAATATGTTAATTTGATCCATCATTGGTCTCTTTAGAGTGCTGAACTGTTGATATTGAAAAACCAGTGAAATATAAATCGGTCCGGTTAATGTGTGCCATAAAGTCATTCACTTTTAGAAATATTTTTTCAAGAATTGAAAAAACTATCAATATTTTTTCAATTTCCAAAAAAAAAAAATTTAAATGAAAATTATTGTGTGTTCTTCGAGCACACATTAGCAAAATCCAATATAAATTTATTGTTACGAATTAAAGGCCTTATTCTAAGACCTATAAAGCCCTAGCCCTTGGTTTTATCATGCTCTAATCCCTCCACATTGTTTCAAACGACAATAGTATTAGGTTTTAGGTTGGAAAATTCCATGACGTGTAATCTTGATGAGTCTATAACTTATCATCATAAGTCAAGTCAAGGTCAGTGTTAAAGAAACAGCTTAAAAGTTAGGAGAAATGAAGATTTTTTTTGGCATTTTATCGATGCTCAAATCAATTGAAGTGTTGGTTTCATCAGACTTTCGATTGTAGCTTGATTGATCGAAACGAGGTTTTAACACTTTCTAGAAAATGGCTCAAACGATCAATAATCTCCTGAACCTAATTAATCCATTGGATAATATACAAAGGGGTCAACAAAATTTTCCTTTTCACATAGTATATGTTTGTCTATACCTCATACAGATGTATTTGAAATTTTGAATAAGTGTCATCTATAACTTAAATAGACGTATATAAAAAATGAAGGAAGAGCCATTGATGAAATGACATACTCGGTAGGGGTGTGCATGGGTCGAGTTGGGTCGGGTTGAACCCATGAGTTTGAAATTTTTTTTTATTATTATTAAATTGAGTAGAAAAAAATATAAATATTAATATATTAAAAAAATCCAAAGATTAGTATCGATGTAATTTCTTAAGGGCAAACAACACCAATAACTAAACAACAATAGTAATTTACCAAAGTTTGTGTGAACTAATTGGCTTTTATATAGGATAGGAAGAGCTGGTTATTTTAAAAAATTTATTAATTATATAATACATATTATATATATAATTAGTATTAGTAGGAGGAAGTGAGGAAGTACTACTCTACAGCTGGTTTTTTTTAAAAAAATTATTAAATACAATATATATATATATATGTGGGGGATGAAAGTCCAGACATACTTATTGGGCTGTAGGCCCTGTCCTAAGGAATACTGTACGTCCGAAGAGTAATAACGGGTTGGGGTAGAATTCATCTGAACGCAGCCAACCCAGAAGTAAAGGAAGAGTAACGTCCGAAGAGATCACATTTTGTCTGAAGAGATTACACTCCTCAAACATAAATAGTCTTGACCCAGCCAGCGAATAGAAGGTCCAAATGGACTCTCGGGCAATCTCAACGACAAAGATAAGCTCTAAGCGTATCTGGGGATGATTAGGACGGGAAAATATCTTAAGGAAAAGCTGTCATCACCGCATTAAATGTATTGCAGCTGTTTTCTGGCCGCATTAATGTGGAGAAAACTCCTGAACAGTGTAATCTCAGCTACTACCACTTACGGAGGGGCAAAGAGAGTACTTAATGGGACATGCACTCAAGTGGATGCTTAGATGAAGAACAAATGGACGATGGAGATGATAGAAAAGGATGCTATATAAGCAAAGGAGGTCTCTGATAAGGGGGATCGCCAAAAAAGAGAGGGAGGGAGGAATTAGATAATTTCATTGTAGTTCTAAGAATTGTAACCATCTCACATTCCAATAAAATGCCTCTTCGGATAGACATTTGTAAAAGAAGATGAATATAATCTTGTGTCAATAAATCCTCAAACGCCATAATTTACCTCTGTTTGATTCACACCTAACCCAACTCTTTCGCCCACTCTCTACAAATTTATTGTCTTGGGTTCATTGGGCTCGTATCCCATCCCTCTTGGGCCTGAGCTGCCAAATCAGACCCTACAATATTTATATATATATATATATATATATAAGTGCCCTGGTTTAAAAAAAAAAATTATTAAATATATAATATATTTTAAATATGGGTGGGTTTATATATATATATATAAGTGCCCTGGTTTAAAAAAAAAATTATTAAATATATAATATATTTTAAATATGGGTGGGTCGGTGGGTCGGGTCGGGTCAGGTTTGGCAGGTTTGTAATTTTATGACCCAAACCCAACCCGACCCGCTATTAAAAAAAAATTTGTAACCCAACCCAACCCACCAAGGCCTAAAAACCAACCCAATCCGTTGGGTCGGATTGGGTTTAGCGGGTCGGTGGATTTTCTGCACACCCTAATACTCGGGCTAGGCTTTAGGCCTAGGCTTAAGATTTCCATTACAAAAAATCCCCGCCACTATTATGAAAAGATCCAAAATTTTATGATAAGAATTGGTTTTCAAAAAAGTCATGCACTATTTATCTCATTTTAAAATTGATATTTTTATTCTTACATTGACGTGGCATTTATTATTATTTTAGTTGTTATATAAGTATTAAGTGTGCTAACAGTATTACACACCATTTGTTATCTAAGCGTTTTTTGTTAGTGATTTAACGATATGGATCAAATTGACTACAAGTTGAAAATAATAAAAACTAAATTGATTGCTCCTAAAATGTATAGACTAAATTGACTGTGACTCCAAAATGTGAAGATCAAAATAAAATTTTCACCTTTATATATATATATATATATAAATGTTGTAAATGTGTCAAATCATGAATAACAATTAATTCCCCCTAATAACTCAAGGTTTTTAATTTTTTAAATCAATACCCTACACAGTAAATTGTCTATATTAACAGTTTAATCTTCCATATCGCCATACTGTCTCTATCTCTTTCTCAATACTAAAATCAAAATTAAAAATTAGATTAAAAATTTATTTAACCATGCATCAACTTATCCAAGATAAAGAAAACATCATTCAAAAATATAATAATAAATTTTCATTTCTTTTTGTTAAATTTCATACTTTTTTTTTTTGAGAATGTGTTAAATTTCATATTTGATTATCTACATGAATTTAACTTTGGTTTAGTTAGTATTAACTCATCATTAAATTAACCTTGAGCTGGTTAATATAGTATTAAATAAATATATTTAATTGATATTTAAATATAAAATACCTCAATTAAATTTATCGTCTTCTACCTCCAGCTATATCGAGCTATGCAACCCTCCATCACAGATGATAAAAAAAGAGCCTTTAACTCTCCACCACACATTTTTTTTTTTTTTTTTATAATCCCCATCACACAATCCTATTTCCACAAAGAGCAGATAGAATTATGTTGTGTCAAAGCCAAATCCAACCAGATTTCCCAACACTGGAATCAAACTTTTCACTTTGTCGATCAATATTGACATGATTCTGGAATAGAAAAAGGGTGTTTAAACTTTAAAGTAAGGCTGTGGCTTCCACTGAACTCGTTTAATGGTGGATACATGTCTAAATTCAGACGTATTCAGTGGAAATTTTTAGTGGAAATTTTTAGACATAAGTCTTGTCCTCAAAGTAAATAGCCACCGTTAATAACAGTTTATTTGCCTAATATTTATTAAAAAGATTAGTTTTTAATTATATCTTTTTAATTATCTACAAAGATAAGTTTCGCTCCCATGCTTCAAAAATCCTCGTTCCAGTTTACCAAAAAGAAAAAAAAAATCCTCGTTCCACAAAATTATATACTATGAAATTTCACATCCATCAAGATCCCCCGACACACCAATCAAACTTTCTGCTTTGTCTATCAATCACATGACATGACCCTTGAATTTTTAAATTTCTTACTTTTTTTCTTCCTTACGTAAAACAATATTCATTTACCTAAGTGGAATCCAAGAGTCTGTTTGTCATCATCTTCTTCTTCTTCTTCGTTCGTTTTTTTTTTTTTTTTTTAATATTAAATATTTTTAACATAAACACAAAAAGAGATGAAATTTTTTTAAAAAAAATTTACAGTAGGATATATTCTAAAAAGCCTTTATTTATTTATCCTATTTGGTTATGTATAATTGTTTAAATTTCTATTTTTGTCCAAGGTAAAACTATACTCTAAGTAACTTTCAACAAATACGTAATCAACAATAAAAAAAAATAAAAAAAATAAAAGATAGTTACGTCTAATTTCAAATGCACAAAACATAGGTCCATTCTAGTTCCGTCCTGATATCATAGTTAGGGTATTTAGTAAACTAACAATTTTTCGCATATTTTAGATCACATTAATTTCCACGTTTTGTTTTGGCAAACTCTAAACGTTTTTTGAGTAAATGAAGTGTTGAACCTTGTGTATGTTTAGATTAGTTTTTTTTTTTTTAATGAAAATTTTATTTCTTAGAAATAGACAAAAGTATAGTTATATCTTTAAAAATAAATAAATAAATCTTGTTAAAAAAATTCTACATATACTAATACAAATGCATGCTCTCCAATATCAAAAGAACTTTCAGAGTGAGCTTTGTTTATTTTTGGAAAAATTGCACTTTACCCACCTATGGTTTGGCTCGTTTTAACAATGTCCACCCGTGGTTTAAAAATTGTCACTTAATCCACCTGATGTGGCCTCCGTTAGACCCCTGTTACCCACCTCTGCCCTTTCTATTAGAAAATCCTTTTTACTATATAAGCCAAAATTAGAATCCAAATAGAACCCTAAAAAGAAGAACAAACTCTCTCCCTCTCTCTACCTTAGAATCCCTAAAAATCCCCAAACCCATAATCCCTTTCTCTCTCCATTTAGATTGCCCTAGTGAAATTTGAACACTTGCAAGCAAGGAGGTATATTGAAGCTTGGGTTTTTTGGTTTACTTTTTCAAAGTGCTATTTGGTTGTTTTGAAAATATAGAAAAGAAAAGAAAATTCAAAAATTTAGGGATTTGGATTTCTTTTTTCTTTTTCTTTTTTTACATTATTTAGGACCTGAATGAAATGGGTTTTTAGTTTTTCCTTGCCTTTTGGTTATTGTGTAATGAAATTTGTTAGATGTTGTACTTGTTTGATTGGTGAGAATGTATTCGTCTATTCAAAAAGAATAAGTAAAGTGAATATTTTATTACTCCACTTAGATATGAGATTGTTTGAGGACTTTGTGAAGACTATACCCTATAAAGGTGGAGCTTTTATTGTATAATTAGAAATCAAGCTAGATTTCCTTAAAAAAAGAAATCAATCTAGATTCTTATCTTTTTTTGGGGCGGGGTATAGATTTGTGTAAAAATGAATTTCATTCTTAATTGTTGTTGATGGCGGTTTTGTGAGAAGTACTTTATATCTGATTTTGGTTGATGGAGAAATTTACAGCTTGGAGATTTTTGATCCTGTGGAGTTCAATAAGTGGGTCGCGACTACCATGGCTTTAGAAATTGTGTTACAAATCAGGTTGTAAAATTACTTGTGTGTGCAAAGGATTGTGTTCATTTAAGGTGTTGTTCTATGAAGAATTAAGTAGTCAATTTGAATAGATTGCTGGGTTTTTTTTTTTTGCATAATTTTTTTTTTACTTGCAAATCTAGGTTTTTCTTAGAGAACCCAGCAAAAGAAAGTGGATTAGAGTTTTATTTTGTGATTGATCTATGAAGAATCAAGTACTCAATTTGAATAGATTGCTGGTTTTTTTTTTTTTTTTTTTTTTTTTTTTTTTTTTTTTTTTTTTTTTTTTTTTTTTTTTTTTTTTNTATGTTTTATGTAAAGAAGAAGAAGGAGGAGAGAAAAGAGGAGAGAGACATAAAATATAATGAAAAAGACACATTTACCCATATTTTTAACGGTGAAATGGCAGAAGTGAGTAACGAGGGTCTAACGGAGGCCACCTCAGGTGGGTTAAGTGGCAAAATTCAAACCACGGGTGGGCATTGTTAAAATGAGCCAAATTACAAGTGGGTAAAGTGAAATTTCCCCTAATAACAAAACCAATATATGTTTTTTTAACAATGGGTTCAGTTTCAGTGTTTTCATTTTGTAATTTTGGTTGTTTTGTGAGTTTTGTGTTTTGATTTCAGTGGGTGTGATTTGATCTGTGATTTGGTGGGCTTTTGGGTTTTTCTTGCGATTTGATTTTGGCTGAGTTTTGGCCGTGGTGGTGGTCATGATTTGATTTTGGCTGGGTTTCGGTAGTGGTGTGTGGTTGGAGGTGATGAACTTGAAAAGCTCCGGCATGGAGGTTTAGAAGGAGAGCTTGGTGGTCAGTCATGGAGCACGGTGTGACGTGGGTTGAGGCAGAGAGAGGATGAGAGGGAAATAGGGGCGGCCCTAGACATTTTGGGGCCTAAGGCGAGAACTAAAAAATGGGCCTTTTTTATACGTATATTAATTAAATTAATGTTTATTTAGTATTTTTATATTATATTTTTCATCATTATTTTCATTTTCTTCTAAATTATTTTGAAGTTCATTATCAAGATTTGTTGTATTGCAAAATTGAACATCATTTTCTTCTAAATTATTTTGGTGAATTTCTTTCTCATTTGTGATATTTTCATCTAAATTTTGTGTTATATTTTGTTTATTACTAATAACAAATTTATCCATTGATCATTTTTGAGACTCAATTAAATTTTTTTTAAGTTTTTCATATCCAGATGCATATTTTCTAGTAGACATTTCTAATCAAACAATATATTCATAAAGGCTAAAATAACTTTCAAGTGTAGAGCAAATGAGAAATAGAACCTGATTTATATAAAAAAGTATTGTTGTAGTTCTACTGAACAATAACAAGTTTTTAGCAATCTCAACCTGTATAAATTAAAAAAATATTAAGCAAAAGCATAACAAAAATTTAAGCAAAGCCATAACACTGACACAAGACTTATTAATAAGACCCGCCCACAAAAAAAAAAAAAAAAAAAAAAAAAAAAAAAAAAAAAAAAAACTATCTATAACCAAAAAAAAAAGAAAAAAGAATGCAGGATTAAAAAAAAAAAAAAAAAAACTTGAAGGCCCAAACTTAACTCCCAGTCTAGGGAGGGTCCAGGCAGCCATAATGATAAACTGATAAGTGATAAACAAAGTTACAAAACGAGCCAGGAGGGCCCAAACAAACAAAGTTTTCTTACGTTCTTATAACAAATAAAATGGAGTGCACTGCCCTGTGCCCAAATATTTATAATTTTATACCTGATTCCTCAGGTGAGGTGAGCAGTTGAGACTTGAGAGAGGCTGAGAACAGACTGAACAGTGGAGACTGGAGGCTAGAGAGAGGCGGAGAGAAGAGACTAGAGAGAAAGGTAAAATTTTTAGGGTTTTGAGTGGATTTATTTGTTTTGGTTTGTGATTGTTTTGTGGTTAATCTCTTAGACCGGATTTGTAGTTTATCTGGTTGATTTTGTTTAATAGGATTTAACAAAATTTTTGTTTTTTTGGTTAAAAGGATGTGCCAGATTATTTTTGTAATTCATTTGAAACTACCCGGTTCTTTTCTAAAATTTTGGTTAGGCAATTGCCTAACTCCCCTAAGGGAAGGGCCGGCCCTGATGAAATCTTTGGTCATTGTATGAACTTTTTGGATTCTGGAAATGGGTAGGTCTTAGTTTTTTCTGAAATACATTGAAAATGCTGCTGCTATTAGTTGTATACGTAGTTTATGGTTATAACTAAAGTGATGGGTAAATGAAATCTTCGGTCATTTTTTGAACTTTTTGGATTCATTCTAGCAATGGGGAGGTCTTAGTTTTTTTTTTTTTTTTTTTTTTTTTTTTTTTTTTTTTTCTGAAATACATTGAAAATGCTGCTGCTATTAGTTGTATGCATAATTTATGGTTGTAATTAAAGTGATGGGTAGATGAAATCTTTGGTCATTTTTTGAACTTTTTGGATTCATTTTAGCAATGGGTAGGTCTTAGTTTTTTCTGAAATACATTGAAAATGCTGCTGCTATTAGTTGTCTGCATAATTGATGGTTCTAATTACAATTGCTCTGAATTCCACCTAGTACTGGTTCATAAAACTAGCATGGCCCAACCTCTAAACAATTGTGTGTCCTGGATGTTATTATTATACTAGATAATTTTCCATTTATTTGGTGCGCCCAACGATATGTTTGGCTTGTGCTGAAACTAGTTGGACATTGGAGCTTCCATCTTTTTCCCTGAATTTTATTTTCGTGCTGATCTGGCAGGAGTACAGAGCAAACTGTCTTTGGAACTAAAACAAAAACTAGATTTTGGAGGGGCCGTTAACTTAAACTGTTGAAGTGAATCCCTGATTTGTTCTGGTAGCTGCTTTACCTCACACAGTTGAAAGAACTCCAATTAATTTTTTTGGAGAAGTTTGTAAAGGATAGTTTCATGTGAATGTAATTTTCTGGTCCCAAACTGTTGAACTTTCACTCCTTGTAAACAGAATGGATCAAGATGCTTTAGTTGACAAGGACTTCCCCCTATTTTCGAAACCCACCAAACACTCTAAACCAACTTCCACAACCAGCACCAGCGCCCAAAAAATTGAGGCAAACACCCCACATATCGAAAAATCAACAAACCTTGACCATGATACTACCACCACCACCACCACCACATTTGCCAACCTTGGCCTCGCTGAGTGGGCAGTGCAGACCTGCAAAGAGCTCGGAATGCACAAACCCACGCCAGTGCAAACCCACTGCATACCAAAAATCCTTGCAGGCCGTGATGTACTTGGTCTTGCACAGACTGGCAGTGGCAAGACTGCTGCATTTGCATTGCCTATCCTGCACCGCCTCGCCGAAGATCCCTTTGGCATTTTTGGGCTGGTGGTGACACCAACGAGGGAGCTTGCATACCAGTTGGCTGAGCAGTTTAGGGCACTTGGGTCGTGCTTGCATTTGCGGTGTACTGTGGTGGTTGGAGGAATGGACATGCTGAACCAGGCAAAGACTTTGATGACGAGGCCACATTTGGTGATCGCAACTCCAGGGAGGATCAAGGTCTTGCTGGAAGATAATCCTGATATTCCTCCTTTGTTCTCCAATACTAGGGTAATCATTTTTATAATCTAACCTTTTTGTTTTGTTATGTTAACCCAACTCAACAGCGATGGATCTTGTTTCAAATAATTGTTGTCAGCCAAATAAATTGATTTTGGATACTTTAATATGTAATATGGTGTGACCTATAGAACTTTCTTGGTGCAACCCATTGTCCATAAATTAATTATCATCATCATTATTGCCATGTTGTGCTTGTCAACTTGCACTAGAATGGGTCAGCAAACTCCATTGGAGTTGATTATGCAGCCTCATTGTCTTTTTCTCTGAGGTTGATTTGCTTGCAACCGAGATTTGCACAGCATCAATTCTAAATTTACACTCAAGGTGAAACATTTAGTGATTTTTTTCTTCATTTTTTTAATTGAAGTACTTGTTTATATGTTCTTTTTATTTTGTTTAGTTCTTAGTTTTGGATGAAGCAGATAGAGTTCTAGATGTTGGATTTGAAGAGGAATTGAGGGTGGTCTTTAAGTGTTTGCCAAAAAATCGGCAAACTCTATTATTTTCTGCAACAATGACAAGTGAACTGGAAGCACTGCTTGAGCTTTCTGCAAATAAGGCATACTTCTACGAGGCATATGAAGGCTTTAAGACAGTTGCCACTCTAAAACAGCAGTATATTTTTATTCCCAACAATGTGAAGGATGTTTATCTAATGCACATTTTGTCTAAAATGGAAGATATGGGCGTTCGGTCTGCCATCATATTTGTCTCCACCTGCAGGTACTATTTCCTTGAACAATACAGTCTGAATTTTTGAAACTGTTTTCTGATATTTGTTGTAGTTTATTGTCTTTCCTACTTGCACTTGCACATATAATCACAGTTAACATTTGGTTGTTGTGAACCTTTCAATAGCAATATATGCATATGCAATGAAAGTACTTATTATATATCCTTGCTCCTGAGTTTCTTTCTACAGCAACAATAGGAAAAAAGAGTGTAATTTACATTTAAAAAAAAAAAAAAATTGTTTGATAAGTATAATTTGCCATTTTTTAATATGACTGTGTTTATAAAATAATCTGCACGTATATGGTCCAAATCGATAAGACTTTTGAGTATGCATTCAAGTGAGAACTAGGGTAGGGATTTTAGTTGCTGTTTTTTTTTTGATAAGTAATAAGTTTATTGATATCAAAAAAAGGGGGGAACACCCTCGTACACAAGGAGTGTACAAGGGGTCAAACAATCAAGAACAAAAATTACAAGAATCTAGGAAATCAAGAAAAGATAAAAATGATTGGTTCCGCAATGCAGCCAACCAATCCATTAAAGTTCTAAAGAAAAATAGCTTCAAGTCTGATATTGATCTCTCCTTATCTTCAAAGCACCTACTATTTCTCTCTCTCCAAACACACCACAATAAGCAATGGGGAAAAATCAACCATATATACCCATTTTGATGACAACCAAATCTGCCTTGCCAACATGCTAAAAGCCCCACTACAGATTGCGGCATAACCCAGCTCACTTTGAAGTTTGAAGTCACCAACCTGTTGTATTGATACCACTGATAGTGTGAGTTGAATTATGTATCATATATAATAAGCTTCTATATGATTTGGATTCTTAGGACCAAGCTTTCTCATGCAAATTTAGTTTGTTAGTGTTGCTGATATTGTCTGATGTCAGCTGTGAGTTGCATCCATAGTCTTTCTAATGCAATGATGTGAACCATTTCCAGTTGCCATACAAATAGAGCACCTTTTTATAAGATATCAACAACAATAGCTAAATCAATAATTCTTGTATATGTGCATTCTGCACTAAATCCATCTTAAAATCTGCTCCTGCTCTTAATTGGTTGGAGGAATGAGTAAAACCATCACTCTGTTAGAGCATTAGCATCGGGCTCAACAAACCAAATTTTTACAACAAATATAGCTAAACTAACTTAAAACTGGTTTGCGTTAGGCTCAATAGCCTTTAGACAAAATGTCATTCTTGAACAGTAACTCAATACCTCTATTGAGTTATTGTTCATCAACAGAACCACTTTGCTGGGTCCAAGACCCTCTTGCCCATCAATCTTCTCAATTTTCAATTTGAGGGCTTCAACAGCCGGCACTTGAGAACTTCTATTTGATTATCAAATGTGGTGTTGAGGTTGGATCAGATGCTCACCTCCGCTTCTTGATCTCTCTCAGAGGATTTTTGCTTTATTTTCCATTTAATTTCTCAATAATTGGTTTTGTGTGTATGTTTGCTTGAGTGACTATGGGTGGCTGAATTGGGGATTCTAATCGCCTTGTTGTTGTTGTTGTTGGCTGTGTGTACTTCAATTGGGGCGTAAAGATTGGGGGAGATTTTGACTGAAAATTGTGAAAGAGTGGAAGAGATTGGAGAGAGAAGAAATAATATTTATATAAATAGACAAATAAATATTAAGCTTGATGCAGGTCTATGTGAATTTAAGTTTGCTAAAATAGTAAAAGTGGGATTTTCAGACCAGATTTGGCTAAATCTGTATTGAGCTTGGTGGGAATGCTCTTATAGATCAGCTAATTGGCTACTTTGTATTGAAATAATGTTTGACATTGAACCTTGAATCCTAGATCTTAATGTAAATGATTAAATGCTTTCATATCCTGAGGGATTTTGGTGCTTTATAATCTGGGTATAGCCCAATGTCTGCCAAGACTAAGATAGGGCTTCATTACCCAATACCCCCACCTTCCTTGAGGGAAACAAAATAAAAGAAGAAAAAAAGAAAGGGGGAAGAAATGAATTAAGAAAAGAGGAAAATCGGGGCCTCTTGTACCTTGTAAGTTTGGTCTATAGCATAGCTAGAGATATTTAGCAACAATTTTCCTATTTGACATTTAGTTTGATGGCTTGTTGAATTATGCAATATGATCTTTTAACATACAACTTGATACATACCTGTTTTCATTTTGAAAGACTTCAATAAAATTAGGTGGGACATAGGTGTGTGTTTTCTAGTCATCCTGGTTTGCTTTGGCCCATCTCGTCCATTAATGGCTAGCTGTATTATATTATCTCTGCTATCACTAATTTCTTGCCTGCTTTTTTAGATATATGTGTTGGCCAGTCAACTATTGCCTGAACTTCCAGTTAGGTCAAGTTTGATTGCAAAAACATTGTGCCAAAATAAGAAGTCTGTCACTGGTATATACACTTTAGGATTGGCTAATTCTATTTTTTGGATAAGTTAGGATTGGCTAATTCTGATTTAGCTCTGAACTATTTTAGCTAATTTTGCACTTGTGGTTTTTATTACAACTTATTTCATTACTTCTTTTTCCCCAAATTGTATCCTCATTCAAGTGTGATCATAAATTTCTTACCTGTTCTCAAAAAGAAAATTATTCAATTATCGTAACCAAACCTTATTAAAGTCTGAGTCATGTCACCCAATGGCTATAGACATTTCCCTTTGGCCTTTTGGCATTATCATTTGTTTTTTCTTCTTTAGATCATAATCAATGGCATCTTCACTTTCACCCTGCATTATCTTAGTATTTTTCTAAATGATGTAACGAGTTTTAACATTTGGTCTACTTATTAAAAAAAAAAATGATGTAATGAGTTGGATATTTAAACCATTATCTTAGTAGCAGGGGGTATGGTGAGGGGAAGGAAAAAGTCCCTTCTGGTTTGAGAATATGTGGTTGAAGTCGGACGCGTTTGTTGATAGAGTAGATTCATGGTGGAATCGCCATTCTTTTTCAGGTACACCTAGTTATGTGTTTGCTAAAAAATTGAAAGCTTTGAAAGAAAACATTATTCTGTGGAATCGCCAAGAGTTTGGCAATGTTGGGTGTAGGAAGAAAGATTTATTGGGGGCTTTAGAGTTATTAGATGCTAAGGAAGGGGTTATTGGTCTAACTGAGATAGAGAGAAATGAGAAAAATGAAGTGAGATTGTAGGTAGAGCATCTTATTTCTCTAGAGGAGATCTCCTGGAGACAAAAATTGAGGATGTTATGCATTAAGGAGGGAGACAATAATACTAAGTTCTTCCACAAGATGGCCAATTCTATAGAAGGTATAACCATCTAAGTCTCTTAGAAGTGGATGGGGTGATTTATGAGGAAGGAGTAGTTGTGGCTGCTCAGGTAGTTCAATTTTTTAAAACTTTGTATCAGGAGTCTGAGGAGTGGAGACCTTTTGTGGAAGGACTGGAGTTTGATCAAATAGGGGAGGTGGAGAGGGGCTGGTTGGAGAGGACATTTGAGAAGGACGAGATTCTATCAGTGGTCAAAGATATGGAAGGGGATAAAGTGCCAGGTCCAGATGGCTTTTCTATGGCCTTTTTCCATCATTGCTGGAGAGTAGTAGAAAGAGATGTTTTAGTAGTCTTTGAAGAGTTCTATCAACATTGTAAGTTTGAGAAATCTCTTAATGCTACCTTTATAGCTTTGATTCCTAAGAAGAATGATGCTTTTAACATTCGTGATTTCAGACCTATCAATTTGGCGGGGAGTTTATATAAAATCTTGGCCAAGGTTTTGGTAAATAGATTGAAAGTGGTGTTAGATCAACTGATATCTGAATCTCAGAATAGTTTTGTGGGAGATAGGCAGATTCTTGATTTAGTTCTCATTGCCAATGAGTGTGTTGATAGTAGAATGAAGAGTAAGATTTTGGGAGTGATTTGTAAGTTAGAGGTTGAGAAAGCTTATGACAATGTGAATTGGGAGGCACTTCTGAAGTTGTTGAAGAAAATGGGCTTTGGGAAGAAATGGTGTAGCTGGATTCGAACCTGTATCTCTACAGTGCAGTTTTCTGTGCTGGTAAATGGGACCCTAGCTGACTTCTTTGGTAGCTCCAGAGGTTTGAGACAAGGGAATCCGTTGTCTCTCTTATTATTTTTAGTTATGATGGAGGTGTTTAGTAGGATGGTGAAGAGAATGGAGAGTGCAGGTTTACTTAGTGGTTTTAAGGCAGATGGTAGGAGGGGTAGAGGGGAAAGTGTTTCAAATTTGTTGTTTGCAGATGATACTATTTTATTTTGTGATGCAGAGGTGGAGCTAGTCCTACATGTTCGATTGTTGTTACTATGTTTTCAGGCTGTGACTGGTTTGAAGGTTAACGTAGCTAAAAGTGAATTGGTTCCTATAGAGGAGGTAAATAATGTGCATGCCTTGGCAGAGATATTGGGTTGTAGGGTTGGGGCCTTGCCAATGACTTATCTTGGAATGCCGTTGGGGGCGTCCCTTAAGTCCCCTTCTATTTGGAACCCTATTTTGGAAAAAATCGAACGGAAGCTATCTGGGTGGAAGAAGTTATATTTGTCGAAAGGAGGTAGGATGACATTGCTTAAAAGCACACTATCCAGCCTTCCCACATTTTTTTATCTTTATTCACCATCCCTACACATGTGGCAAACAAAATTGAGAAGCTCCAAAGGGGTTTCCTGTGGGGAGACCCTAAGACTCATTTATTGGGATGGGATAAGGTGTGTATGCCTATTGCTAATGGTGGCCTGGGTATTAGGAAATTGATCACTTTCAATAAAGCCTTGCTAGGAAAGTGGCTTTGGCTTTTTGGGATCGAGGAGAATAGGCTTTGGAGGAGGGTGGTAGCTTTGAAATTTGGAGAAGAATGGGGGAGGTGGTGTGGAGATCTTTCTCTCCAATTGGCTTTTCCAGTCTTGTACAATTTTGCTGCAAATAGAGAGGCATCCGTAGAATCATCTTTGATATGTCAAGGAGCAGGGGATGGGAGAACTTGGGATGTTCGTTTCGATCAAGGTCCTAATGACTAGGAGGCAAATGTGGTGGATGATTTCTTTCGATTCTTGGCAGCCAATTTACCTTCAGGGATTGATGGTGTCGTTTGAGATGGAAGTTGACAGAAAACGGGGATTTTACTATCCGCTCATATTATGATAAGTTATATTAGGGGTGTGCGCGGTTCGATAGGCTCGGTATTTTCTCAAATTTGTAACCGAACCGATATGGATTGGTTTTCTCATAATTAAAACCGATGCATACCGATTAGGGTCGGTTTTTCGACCTATAGCGGTGCGGTTTGGTCGGCTCGGTTTAATCGGTTTGGTCGGTTTTAACATTTCTTTACACACTTACTACACCTGCTTTACCATTAAAAAATATATATATATATATATATACACATTAAAAAAAAGAAGAAGAGGGATTCTGTTATTAATTGGACCAGTTAGATTGAGTTTATTATTTTATTTATATGAGGTTTTGAGGTTTGTATTTTCATGGAATCTTGTTTTGTTGGGATTCTAAAATCTTTAGATCAATTTAAGATTTTTTATTTTATTATTTTTTTAATACTATCTCAACCTTTTGTTTTATTTTTTACATTTTAGTTTTTACCTCGCAATATATACTATAAAGTCAAAACTCAAAACAGAGAAACTCATTAAAGTTGAGAAAATAGAGTCAGTGGGTCTGGGTCACCCACTCACCCTCACTGCACTTAAATAAGTTAAATGGGAATGCTAACTAAATGTCTAAACCTTATCAACAAATCAAGAACAACGTGTTTTGACTGTTTTCTCATAAAACAAAGTACAATGTTTATAGCATGTAAAATAACAAGAAACACAAACCCAGGACACAAAGAATAACAAGAAACACAAACCCATGTTACCATGTAAGGCAAACATTCACAAAGAAACACAAACCCAGCAGCCAGCATGTAAAGTTCGTACTACAAACAACCAAAAAAATAACAAGATACCCAAGACACAAAGATG
>NW_027070420.1:147136-148920 GCF_002906115.3 Quercus suber
ACTAGTTTTGAATCCTTCGTTTATGACTTGGATATTTTTCAGGAATCAAACTTCTATCACTTCCCCTAAGGAAACGTATGAACGATATATTAGTCTATAATATATTGGTCATCTTTGACTTTTTGTGGATAAACGATATATTAGTCTATTCAATTCTTTGTTCAAACTTCTTCGTTTTTTTGGAGAAAAATTCTTTGTTCAAACTTATGACATCTTCAATTGTGTTTACTTGCGGCATATCGCACATTTTTTCTAAATCGACAATCTCCTTTGCTAATTGCTCGACACGTTGAAAATTAAGAAAGCAAGAATTATAAAGCAATTCGGACAAGAAATCGACTGGTAGGGAATCTAGAGCTTTTCTACATAAAAAGAGTTTGAAATGTTTGTATTTCATTATCATAGCACCACAATGGGCAAAACCATTATCTTTTCCTTTTTGGAAGACAAAACTTCTTTTGTATTTGCATCTCTTTGGCCAGCTAGCTAGTTGGCGGTGCCCCAACTTAATAACATCTATTCCTGAGTAAAACAAAAACAATTCTTTTTTTTTTTTTTAAAGAATTTTATTTGTGGAGAAATTATTCACTTTCACAAAAAGAACCTCCCTCTTCTCATAAGGATGTGTTTTTATTTTTATTTTTTATTTTTTGAGAAACTCATAAGGATGTGTTTTGATAGTACTTAACCATTCCTAATGGATAGAATTTGAGTTCAATTCTATCCCTCATTTATTGTAATGGGACAAATAATACATTTCTAATAGTTTATAAGTGCTTGTGAGGTGTTTTTGGGTGGAGTGAGGGAGAAGGCTATGATTCAAGTTTTAAAGAGGGAGTTTTACCGTTCCCACACAAATACACTTAGATTAAGTTAGAATAAAATTTCTATCTTGTATAAAAAAATAATAATAATAATGTTTATTTAAATTATTCACTTTCACGGAAATAATCTCCCTCCCCCGATAAGAATGTGATTTGATAGTACTAAATCATTCCTAATGGATAGAATCTGAGTTCAATTCCATCCCTCATTTATTGTAATGGGAACAAATAATACATTTTTTATACATCCTAATCTTTCATTTATATATTATTATTATTATTATTATCAATAAAGCCTCTCTATTACATCTGATATTATTCTTATCAGCCCAAAAAGATCTTTTGTCTATCCCCAAATAAAGATATTAGGTGTGGGGCCCGTGGGCCTAATAGCCTCGGCCCATCGGATAGTAGGCCCAAGGACAGCGCCGAGGAGGACTGACCAGCCAAGACTAAGTCAGGTAAAACCTCTGTTGTGACCCACGCCGAGGACCTGTTCGTCCTCGGCATTCTAAGGATAACTTTCGGGAGGGGACAAGCTCAGAGCAAGCTGTCACATTCGCACTTAATGCATTCACCTAACCCCTCTGGCCGCATTAATTGGGATATAACCCATTGGCAGGGCAACGTTGATCAGAGTGAACCACTTGAGTACTGATAAGGCCTCTGATGGGACGGACGGCCAAAAGAAAGGCAAATGAATGATCAACAGATGGAATCAGGAGATAGGCAGATGGAAACTATATAAGAAAAGCAAGTAAAGTAAGAAAAGGGGGGGGGGGAAAGAGAGAGAACAAGAAGGCCTCCTCGGCCACGGGCCGAGGAGCATTCCCCCATTTGTAAAGAAAACTCTTAATATTTTTTATAAAGAAAGTTCATGCATGGTGATCGACGGCCAGCACCTAAACCTTTAACCCACTCTCTATAAATTTATTGTTTGGGCTTGTTGGGCTGAAAACC
>NW_027070420.1:151292-156192 GCF_002906115.3 Quercus suber
TCAACAGTCTGCTGCTTTGCAGTTGCACCCATAGCAAAGAGCTCACATATGACTTCTAGAGGCATGCCCTTGGTTTCAGGAACCTTAAAGTAAACAAATATATATGAAATGGTGCACCCAATCACATAGATACTAAAGACACCAGAGAGGCCAATGGAGGTGAGCAAAAGAGGAGTGGTGTAAGTGATAATGATGTTTCCAATCCAATAAGTGAGGGCACAGATAGTAATGCAGAGGCCACGAACACGAGTAGGGAAGATCTCTGAGCAAAGAATGTTGGGAATGATCCCAAAAGCCATGACAAAGATGGAGGTGAAGACCACTACACCAGTAGTGGAGATTGTTGCGTTAACCACAGATCCCATGCTGACAATGCTGCTAAGCACTAGTGCAATGAGTGCCGCTATTAGGATAGGTATTGTGGACAGCAGCAGCGACCTGCAAACATGTACAATATTTGTTAGTTCCAGTGCATGATGGGAGAAGTACAAAAAATTCTTTATTGGTTTTGGAATCCTATATTGGCTAGAAGAAAAATAAAGATGCGCACCAATCCTGTCAGAGGCAGTAGTGTTCCGTTGAAAAGAAAAGTAAGAAGGTGTGTCTGTCACTACATTAGCGGTTGTTTTGTGTGTGAGAGTTAGAAGACAAAACTTTGTTTAGTGAGGGAGTTAGAGACAAAGCGTATTGGAGTTTTGGGTTAGTTTTTTTATTTGTGAGAATTTCCGAGCATGTTGTTTTGGCCTTTTGTTAAGAGTTATGATTACATGATTAAATTCATAATTTTTTTATAATTTAAACTTTTGGGACAGCTGCTAATTTAATCATATTTCTAACTAGTATGTTTCACAACTATATATTTTTTCCCAGAAATTACTGACTTGCAGAAACTACCAAAAGAACTGTCTTTTAAAAGAAAACTCAGAGAATAGTGATTTCCAAGATAAACAAAAAAAGATAATTGTGTTACAGATCAACTCAAAGCATTAAGGATTATATTACCTTCTGCCAGCGATATCCATTAGCCACATTGAAACAGCTATGCAAGGAAGCATAAAGAAAGATGTGAAAGCGCTTAGTAGGAGGGATGCAGAGGTTGATCCAATGCTCATATTCGATAAAAGAACTGCAACACCTGCTTGCTCAAGAATCTGAGGACCATAGTTGAGAAGACTATTTATGCCAGACATCTGCAAAGACAACAAAAATAAATAAAAAAGAAGTTAAAATTAGTTAAATAGAGGAAACAAAGAAGAAGAAGTAATTACAACAAATGAAGAATTAAGTACATAGTTCCTTTTGATTAAAAGCAGTTTGCTTAAAATCTACGACTCTGTGGGAAAAGGCACTACTACAACACTCATTACTTAGATTACCAATGAAGAGTTGCATCAAACTATATCACTATGTTACCTGGGATCCTCATCCTTTGTCTAAGTCATTATGAACATGATTACTGATAATTTTTGGTCTCGTGTCAAAAAGTTGAACAAGTAAGTTTTAAAGAGTTCAAAAACCATTATTACAAAGAACAAATTTAAAGGAAGAATAAGATTGTAATTATGAGGTAATAGAACAATATATCGCTGAACCGGAAGTGTTAGTTGGCTAGGATTGTCCTTGAATGAAGAGAGATAATTCAGCATTGAACTACTTTATTGCCTAAAATGAGCAAAAAAATGAAAGCTTTCTCTACTGTATTAAGTGTCTTAAGATACTAAATTTTATGGCTTCAATCAGGATTTCCCAAATAAGATTTTCCTAACTGCTTTCCATCCCGTGGAGGTTGAGGAAACCTCACAATATGATTATCAATGGCACGGTACCACAGAATAATCAAAGTCCCACATTCCTTGCCTGTCCTCTATACCTTCAAATTGAAACTGGAAACAGAACATAAATTTCAGGATGACAACTAGCTGTTTGATTAGTTGCTTTTGTTTTTCATTTTCTGTTGTATCTGCTTTAGTATCTTGTACTGTTTAAATTTCCTTTGTTGAATAAAATGTTAATTCTTCCAAAAAAGAAAAAGAAAAGAGAACTAGCTAAAGGTCATTCATGACAAGAAATGAAATAATGTTAGTTACTTTAGATGGATAATTTGGTACTGGACCAAGTCCTTAGTCCATCTTGATGCCACATATAGATTTGAATTGAGAAATAGAAGTGGCATAATGGAAGTACTACTGCAACACAATAAACTTATACCTGCTGAAGAAATTGGAGTCCCATCCCAACCAACAATGCACGCTTGACTCCTGGTTCTAGAAGATCATTCCAACTTGGTCCTTTAGTAACACTTGGCGGTGGGTGAACCATTGCTGGTTCAATTGAATGCCGACTCATTAAGGCCTGGGAACAAAGAGCTGGCTGACTAACCAAAGCAGCAGCCTGATAAATTTCACCTTCTTCAGGCATTGCACCACCAGGAACTGAAACAAGGGATCCAGGCCTTGAACCAAGGGCAGCCTCCTGATGCAAATAGATTCTCTGATATCCTCCTTCCTTTTTCCCATCTTCACCTACTTTCTCAGACCATTTCCACACAAGTTGCCAACCACCACCAATATCTGCATGACCGACTGCTTCACCAGAATATCCTTCCATGAGTCTGCTATTTCCGCTCATGTCTAACTGGCTGCCATGTGATACAGAATGTGAAATGCCTTTATCCATACCAGTTGTTTGACGTGACAGCAACGGGCTATGCAAATTGTCATCAGAATTTTCCCCAGCAGCATCTGATGTGTAGCCATCACCATCCCTTTGGCTCTCCACATCCCATTGCTCATTTTTACTCTGATGATCTCCCTCATAGAACATGCTGCCCAAGTTTGAAAATAGCATGCTACGCATGCTTCCCGTCTCAGGGAGCTTCTCGTGGACACTATCAAAGAGAGTGACAAGTGGATCCATAAGAACACTGCTTTGATTGGCCAAGCTTCCATGGTGGGATACAATGCCATGAGCACTTTGTCCATTCACAGGTTTGGCAACCCACGAGACACCCTCCTTAGGACTATAAAACCTTACTTGATCTTTCCCTGCAGTCATTTCCTTGTTATCATTTGGCTCATTAACTCGACTAATTATGTACTCTTCTATGGAAGCATCAGCCCCAACACCAAGGCCCTCAACTAGCAAAGCCAACTCACCTGCATATCAAAGTAGACCATAATTAGCATTAATATCTCAATAACAAATGAAAATCTTTGGCTAAGGAAGTATAAACCAAAAAGCCAACAACATAAAAGAAAAAGAGCATAGCTCATTAACTAATAAGCTGCTCCAATTTGTGCACCTGTAACATCTTCTTTGCCGCGTAGTCTTTGCAAAACTCGTTTAGCCTCAGTCATCCGGCCTTTACTGACAAGCCACCGTGGGGATTCAGGTAGGTAAAGTACTGTTAACCCAAAATAAAAAACGGATATAATTGAAAGAATACCAAGCATAAATCTCCAGCTTGGCAAATCCATAAGTGACATTCCAAACACCATGCAGTAGGACAAGAACATTCCACTAGAACCAGTGAACTGAGGAAGGGTATTCAATTGTCCTCTTATTTCAGGTGGGGCTGTCTCAGATATGTAAACTGGAACAATAGTAATAGCTAGACCAATTCCAAAGCCATCTATTATCCTTGCCAAAAGAAGAACATAGACATTGGGAGCCAACAACATTATCAGACCACTGACAAAATACAGAACTGATGAGATTATCAACACAGGACGTCGCCCAATCCTGTCTGATACAGGTCCGGAAATTGTAGTAATGACTGTGCCTCCGATGAGTGACATGGCCAAAATTAGACCTTCAATAGTCGGTCTGGTTTCCAATTCAAATTCCTTTTTGATGAAAAGGACAGACCCTGCAGATATTTGGCTACATTAATTTGGTTCAACCAAATACAGCCCTTCTACACTCATCCTTAGTTGGTTCATTCAGTCCTAAGACTTCAATGTATAACAAACAATATAAATATTTTGGAAGCCAAATATATAGAAGTTAATTGGTATTGATCTTCAGGATGATTTTTCATATATTGGTGGTGTTTACATAAGATTTATAATTCCATATCGTTCATGAAAAGTATAGAAGAACAAAACTTAAGATGTTTCCTTAAATACTGTACTTTAGGTTCTCTAATTAAATTCAACCATGTGGTTGCTTTTACCAATACAACACATGGTTGAATTTAATCATGCTTAAGGAAAGATACACTGTATTGTGTTAGTGAATGCAATCACATTGTTTAATTTAATTAAGGAACCTAAAAATACAACACCTAATGATTTGTATCTAAATTTTTCTCAGTTTAGAAAACAAACATAAAATCGAGCGTGAGTGACTTCTAGGATTTAAAGTACCTTAACCCAATGCTACAATGTAAATATTGAGAATTGGATTTATTAGCAAAAGATTCTGAAAAAATATATATACATATATATATATATATATGTATATATTTAAGCAGACATGCATATTTGATTTGAGAAAGATATTTACCTGCAAGTGCTGAATTATCCCATCCTTGCAAAAAATTCCCGATTGCAGCAGCAATGGCTACAAGCACAACTTCACTCATAGTTATTTATTTATTAAAAGCAATGAACAAGTACAACCCTCCCTCGTCACCTGGAAGAGAATTCAGATCAAACAAACATGCAAGAAAATAAATAATACAAAAAAGCAATACTATGAAATCAATGTACATACAAGAAGTTGAGCATATATATATATATATATATGCAGTAAGCAGTAAGGGCTGAGGCTGAGATAAATCCAGAATCACATTTGAACTGGTATATAAGAAGCGGGTAAATTCTGATCAGAACTAACACGTGGCAGACAATGTTGGAATTATTATATTAATAATGTGCCTCTTTTATTAAAAAAAAAA
>NW_027070420.1:160220-167179 GCF_002906115.3 Quercus suber
TTTTTAAACAGCTCAAAAGAAGGTTAAAATAGAAAACATGAATATTGATTCTTGCAACCTCACTCAAGCTACGGAGTAATGAAGTCTTGAGCCTTTTATTGTTCGCTTGAGCGAGTTGCCCTTCTTGCTAGACCCAACTTTAGTTTCGCTCAAGCGAACTTCTTCACTTATTCAAGCTACTTCAGGAGAGACTTTAACTAAATTTCTACAATGACAGAATTAATTATATCAAAAACTTGAATTTCATTAAAATCGAATTCATGGAATGGGCAATCTAAAATCCTGACAAATCATCAACAATATTTATACACGAAAAATCTTTTAAAACCTTGTATTGTCACTTCAAATCCTGCTATTTCAATTTCTCAACAAGCTATAGAACGGTATTATTTTCCGGTGAAACCCTTGATTATAGGCAAATTATTCCATCACAGTATTTTTAGAAATACTAGAGTAACAACTTTTTTTCACAGATTAAGGTGGTAAGTTGTAATTGGTGATTTGGTATAGCATAACTTTCTAAATAATTCTCAATTGTCATTACTACTTTCATTGTACTTCAATCATAACATACTACTTCAACTGTTGTACAATATTATAGAAGTTTTTGTACGAGTAGAAGTGTCAGTTTTTGGCAAGAAAGATGTTTTATTGATTAAATGAGGTGGTCGGTACATCTACTTTCCCAAGTAAATTCTTAGGAAACAATTGCCACCTCATTGCATATGTTTGTTTCAAAATCTTTCCATAGTATTCATCAAAAAATAAAATTTTATAACAATTGCCAACTCATTGTATAGGCGTCTTTCAAAATATTTCCAAAATAGTCATAAAATAATACTAAAATATTTCCCTAATTTAGTTACATTCAGGTTCGCACGGTTGACATTATATGTATATATATATATATATATATGTACACGATCGAGGACTGAGTGACACTAGACCATAGAGCAAGAGAGACAATTGAGGTCTTGAATCTTTCTTTCATAGCCTGTTCATTGAGGAAAAGAAAAATTACCATCTTTTCTCAGTTATTTTTGGTGAACAATGGAACCATCCTATTTTTCTAACTCTTCTCTTTGCAACCCTTCATTGTCATGTCTCTCTCGACCACCTCAACTAGAATACACCACTGAGTGGAATTTTGAGGAGAACAAGATCTTTGAAAACGCCCTAGCGGAGTTTGATCTTGATTGTCCACAACTTTTTGAGAAAATTGCAATTAGGCTCCCTCAAAAAACTGTACCACAAATCAAGAAGCACTTGGAGGATTTGAGCAACGATATTGAAATGATTGATTCAGGTCTCATTTCAGTACCCAACTTTATTAAGACTAGCGAGACAAATGAAAAAAAATCAGCTCCTGCAGTTGAAAGGAAATCCGGAAAGAAACGAAGAAAGGGGGTTCCATGGACTTCAGAAGAACATGAGTATGCGTTAAAAACTTTTATTTACTATATTTATGTTATGCTATTGTAAGCTTTTATTTTAATTTCCCCTTTATTAAGACACGCAGCATTTTGCCAATAATCTTGTAGTTCAATTGGTTGATACTTTATAGCATTTCTAGCGGAGACATCTATGATATTTTTTTTAAGTGATTGGATCCACAAATATATCTCATATATCCATAATAGATTTTTTTTAATATATAGATACAGTAGAATTTAAATTTATTACGTCCACTCTATGATATTGCTTTTATTATTAGACTAAAATACAAATTGATTTTTGATATAAATGGAATTTAAACCTCAAATCTCTTATTAAATGACCAAAGAAATTACCAATTGAGCTAATTAGAACCTAATTCATAATCAATTAAACAAGAAGGGGGGAGGAATATCATTACGTATAAGGCTATTAATCATATGAAATTATTTAAGGTGTACTATTTGATGATACTGTATGTCTGCTCTTGGCATGTACATGAGGTGTAGCTTACCCTACACTATTTTGTACTTAATCTTTTGGGTAAATTGCAAATTACAGCCCTAAGATTTAGGGGTGTTTGGATTTTACACCTTAAAGTTTTAGAATTTAAATTTTATTTCCTAAAATTTGAGAATGTTTGGATTTTACATCCTAACGTTTCAAAATTTAGATTTTACCTCCTAACTTTTCGGGTTGTTTGGGTTTTACTTCCTAAAATTTAAGGCTGTTTGGATTTTACACCCTAAAATTTCAGAATTTTGGGGTGTAAAATCTAAACACTCCTAAACTTTAGGGGATAAAATACAAATTTTGAAACGTTAGGTTGTAAAATCCAAATACTCCAAAACTTCAGGGAGTAAACTTCAGGGGGTAAATTGCAAATTACACCCCTAAAGTTTAGAAGTGTAATTTGCAATTTACCCTAATCTTTTTAATATAACTTCCCGTTCCCCAAAATTTTAAAAAAAAAAAAAAATCAATAAGTCTTGTGGATTGACCATCTATCTATTTTACTCGAATGATATATATATATATATATATATATATATATATTTTTTTGGTGTTGGGGGTGCTCAGTTGAACCATATACAGATGAACACTTTCTTGTCTATTTTACTTTGAATGTGAAATTCATCATGCTACCTATGCGAGATGCACATCACAATGCATGAAACTTGTGGTGACAATATGATGGTATCTAAAGTCTACAATAATTTTAACCAGTTTTAATGCATGTCTACAGACTACAATATTTGTTAAAAGCCTCTCAACATTTTCTAAATATTAGAAGCTTTTAGAAGAGTAATAAAATGTGTTTTTTTTTTTTTTTTTTAAGGTTTAATATTGACAAATTTCATAACTTATAATCTTGATTGAGTTTGTATTGAGTCTTCATTAGTTTAAAATCAAGTGTCCATGAAACAGCTTAAAAAAAAATAAAACAAAAAAAAGTAATTTCCAGAGGCTTTTGGAGTCAATCAAAGGTTTTAGAATACAAATGGGTAGTTTGTGAAGGCATTCATATATTAAAAAGTTCAGAGGTTCTAAAGCTATAGTAGGCCGCTTCAGTATGTTCATTTAGCGAGTAGAGTCTTGGTATATATAAAGGTTTTATATTAAATTTTAAAACTTCTTTTGATATAGTAGGCTACCCTTGTACTGGTTTTTCCTTGAGAAACATTTTCCATCATTTTTCCACTTCGCCACCATATCTCTTGTCTTGCTTTTATTACTTTATTGTTTATGATATGATGCTTGTTAACTTGTGGTGATTGATATTGCAATTGTGATCACATAATTGAATTAACTGGAAATTAATTTGTTAATACGTTACTTGTTTTGGGGTCAAAACCAGTCCTTTCATTTTTCGTTGTCAAAATCTAGACAAAAAAAAAAAGAAAAAAAGAAAAAAAAGAAAAAAGAAAAAAGGAAAGTTTGAAGGTAAGTGGTACCATTGTTACTCTCTCATTATATGGCTTATATTTTTGGTAAAAAGAAGACAAGTGAAATTGGCTTATATTTTTAGTCTCACTATGATATGTCTTTTTTTTCTTATTCTACTTTTTGTGTTTCACTTTATACTTCACAAATTATAGAATGTATGTAACGTATTTGATTTTTTTTTTTTTTTTTTTCCAACTTAAACATTGGTTATTTTAGGGGGCGTTTGGTTCGTCATGATATAACCATAATGTGTCATTGATGTGATGCACATTACCTTAATGTCACATTAAGGTGTTTGGTTCATTTAATTTGTTATAACATTACCGTAATCTAAGATTACAAAATAGAGCAAAACTTAGGTATAGTACTTAGGAGTTATTCCTTAAGTTTCTTTTTTAAGATTCTGCTATGTAGATTTATTTTAAGAGATAGAAGTATATTTCTTAGTTAAATAGCCACCTTACTGAATCTTAAGAGAAGAACCTAAGAAACAGCACCTAAGGTACTTTTCCTAAGTTTTGTCCTACAAAATATATCTCATCATCTTCTTAGATGAAGGTAGTCTTACATTACTTATGGCAAACACTTTAATGTGACATTAAGGTAATGTGCATCACATTAAGGGTACATCACGGCAAACCAAACACCCGTATAAAAGTAAGTCAAATGAATACATTAAAAATTGTGATTAGTGGAGTATAAATCGAAATACAAAAGTAAAACGTAGATACATTATGTTTTCACAGGAAGGAAAAACTTTTTGGTAACTTTTTGACCCTCCTAAATCTCTATAAACAGGTTGTTCCTTAGAGGTTTAGAGAAGTTTGGTAAGGGAGATTGGAGAAGCATTTCACGGCAATGTGTGGTGACAAAGAACCCAACACAAGTTGCAAGTCATGCCCAAAAATATTTTCTCCGCCTTCAGAACTCAGGTGCCCAAGCCCAACAATCCACCTTGAAGCCCTCAAATAAAACCTCTAAAGAAGCTCTCATGTCCTCAACCGCATTTGCTACTGCTACTACTGCTGTTGCTGCTGCTAATCTCCCTGCGCCCAGCGTTGCCTCTACTAGCGATCAATTTTACGCTTCATTCCATTCTTATCATTGTCGGTATTGAAGACATAAGAAGCTTCTTACTATATCATAATACTTCCTGTTTCATTTTGTTATATTTAAGTAATAAGATGACTCTCTTGACTTTTATTTTTAAGACTTTTATGATCCGCATTTAGTTTAGGATTTCATGAATAAAATTGTGGATATTAGCAATTTATTGTGGATTGGATTTTATTATTTTTATTTAGATCATATATATGTTTCATATGGTTAAGTTTCTTCTATAATTATATATATTGTTGATAAATTTGATAATTACAATGGGAGAGGGAGATTTTGAACATTGGGTGTTGGAAATTTTATGAGGTGCCAATTTTTACAAGGCTCTTGGTATAATTATTATTGTTAAGCAATGGTATTTACTTGATATGAGTCCAACATAATCAACATGTGTATCTTATCACAAGTGCAAACTAAATATAAATATTAAATTACTAGTATTATTTTTACTATAAAAGTCTATAATACGACTTAACAATAAATATGATTGATATTATATTAATGACATAATAATTATTATGTCATTAATAAAATAAAATTTTAAATTGTTTTTAAACTTATAAGTAGTTTTTAAAATTTTATTTTATATTGTTATTTTAAACCTCTTTTTATTGTTTTTAAAACTTGACATGTCAGGTTATATAGTTTATGTTAGGTTCTAAGGAATTAGGAACTAATCTATTAGAATTTCATTTTGTAATGTTGGCAAACCATGATCAAAACGTTTTAATCTTGTTTAAACTTGCTCAAAGTATATGTTTTTATGTAAAGTTAGAATCGAGTTGCAGCAGAATTTACTGTGTAAATCTGCCTGGCTTAATTGATCGAGAATGAGACTCGACTGATCGAAAGTCATGCAAATTGAATTTTTTGTGGAATTTCCAACTTAGCCCAAGTTCGTTTGACATGTAAGGTTTTATGTTTTGTCTTAAATATAAAAGGGAAAACCCTAGCCACGTTTTAAGGTTGCTCTTTATGTTGTGCATGTGAATCTTCTGTGAGATCTAGAGGTATTTACTTTCACACGTATTTAGGGTTTCCAAGATTTAAGATTATGTCAAGAACTTGGTGATCATTCAGTTGCAAATTCAAGAGCTTAAAGATACACAAGTGGGAGTGCTTGTACTTGTTGGGAATCTAAGAAAGAAGTAGTCCGTGGACTCGGAGCTGTCATGTGGCTGTCACGTGATCGTGGTAATAAATTTCCTACTCAAGGTAGCAATAGGATGTTAGTGGTCTAAGTCGCTATTGTGTAAATTTCAATTCTTTCATAGTGAATTCAGTTTACCTTAAGGATAGATATGTTAAATCCTCCCCAGGTTTTTTACCCGTTTGGTTTTCTTAGGTCATCATATCTTTGTGTTTATTTATTTTTCACACTTTACATTGATATGATATATTTGTGTTAACCTAGATCTGATAATTTGACTAAGTAATCACTTGACTAATTAACTAGGTTAATTTGGTTGTGTTTTAAGGGGTCTAAAAACAAACAGTTTATGTACTAAAATTTTTAACATTCCTTTAATTATTTCAAGATAAAACTAAATATCATTAATTAACACAATGAAAAGATAGTTCATCAAACGATTTGAGGGGAAAGATTGGATACCACATGTTTTGTGTAACATGACAGAATTTTAACTTATAACGTCTACTTCATGATGATTATTTTTATCATTAGGGTAAAATTTCAATTAGTTTTTGGTGTAGGCAATGTTCAAACTCTAAATCTATTATTTGATGACAATTGGCTTTACTAGCATAATAAACTTTACTAGTTGATCTAACTAAAATTCACATAATAAATACTACATCATACATTTGTCTAGAGATAATCATTGTCGAAGTTATTGATCGTATAAAAGAAAAATTATTGTTACTCCAAATAGATTAGAAATGAAAAAAGATAACATAGGATTCAACGAAGGAGAGTTACTAGGCAATAGTGGGAGAGTTTAAGTAATAACTTAATTGCGTCAATAGCCTTTTTATTTGATTCTTTATAGTTTAGTTGTATTATTTGATTCTTTTTATGGGGAGAATGTGAATTCAAATCCTCCTCCCCATTTGTTATCAGGGAAAAAAAAGACTTTTTTTTTAAGGAAAAAAAATCATAACTTAGTTGCAATTTGCAAAAGACTCAATTTTTTTTTGGGGAAATCCTAGGATTCATGGATAAAATTATATGTTCAGTAAAAAAAAAAAAAAAAAATTAAAAGTAGTTGCTTTCCAATTTCTTTGAAAGAGGTCCTTGTATGGAAAAAAAAAGTAGAAAGGAAAATAAAATTTTAATCCAAGGTTGCTTTGAGGGAGGACCTTTTTGTTTTTATTCTAATCCTAATTATGTCTTCCAAATTAAGATCATTGATTGAAATAAAAGCCATTTCACTTAATATTAAACATTGAAATGATTTCATCATACATAATTTTCGGCCAATTCTACTTTTTTTTTTTTTTTT
>NW_027070421.1:0-4585 GCF_002906115.3 Quercus suber
TTTTTTTTTTTTTTTTTTTATATATCTCCATTTGACTGTATGACCCATCATTAATTAATCACTGTATAGCTTGATTATTGCTTATTTTTTCTTGGCATGAATGTAAATATTTTAGAGCATTATTTCATTCTTTGCTTCTATAGCTTATGCTTTACTCATATATATGAATATATTGTTTGTCAAATTCCAGCATCTTGAATTTTAGACATCAGACTATCTTTGTTATTTATTGCATATGGAGCTTATGTTTTCATACCTAGTTCAATAAATTACTAAAGTACTCTTATTACTATGTTGTATGGCAAAAGTGTCATAGGTATAGGTATGGCAAAAGTGCTTGAAACGGGTATAACATAAGTATGACACCCAAAATAAAGTATATACACTTTCTTGATTTCAACCAATATATATATAAACACAGTCTAAAAAAATTCAGTCTAATTTAAAACTTTTAGAATTAAGAAATTAGTTTCTATCTAATTAAAAATCACAACCCATGCGAAAATGGATAAAGACGAAATCGAAGAAACTTGGTTTTGTCTTTTGTGGAACAATTGTGTAAAAACTGGGTATTTCTTGCACAGAATGAGTTAAAAAAAAAGGGATTAAACAATAAATGGAAATAGGGAGTAAAAGTAAAAGTAAAAGGAGAGAGAGAGAGAGACAGAGAGAGAGAGAGGCTGTGTGTGTACAAGAAAGCAAGAAATACGGAACCATGTGAGTCACTGTCTTCAATATATATATAAAAACAGAAACTTCATGTGGGAGTACATAAAGTCCTACCAAGTGGAGCTCTAATATTGCATTTAGCTTTTTCTTTACCTCTTTTATTATCTTTTTTTTTAATTTTTTTTATTGTTACCCAAAAATTCACATTAACTTATTTTACTGTTATCTCATTAATGTCTCATTAATTGACTAAGCTTATACCACGCATTTCTCTATTCTTCTTTCCTCATGTCTTTTAGCATACCTACCATTTTAGTATTTTTTTTTTTAAAAGCAAAAAAAAAAAAAAAAAAGGACTAATAGTAATAACTAACTAGATAAGGCCTTGAAGAGAGATAGAGAGACACAAAAATGTTGTGAATTGTTAAATAAAACGTATTGTTTCACTATATATTACCAAAATAAAAGACCTGAGACTGACAAAACATTTAAAAGAGAGAGAAAATGGAATCTAAGGAGTCACCACCTCTGTTATACAGGTCTCCTACTACCATCAAGACTCCAAATCCCCTATGGGTAATTTTTTTTTTTAATTAGGGGCTTAAATATGATTTACGTTTGGGTAATTTGGTTAGATAGTTTTTGTTTTGGGTATATAAGTAGAGAGAATATTTGGTGTGTAATGTAAAATAATGTTCTACCATGGTTTAATTTTAAATCATCTATAAGATATATGCATACACACTTGCCCATATCATGTTTTAATGTCACACCATCGATGAGCAAAAGACAGTGAAAGACTTGGGCATACTTTCATTTCATGGTATGAAATATGTGAACACAATATAAATTAGTTGATTTTCATGGTCTCGTTATTCTTTTGCATTTATCTTTGGTTTCAAGATTTTTTTAAAAAATTAATCTTACCTTGAGAAGACTACAAATATGCAATGAAACTAATAACTAATTTTTAATATTTCAAAATGTATATGTTTCTTTACTCTAATTTAGTTTACTTTTTCTTATAATATATGTAAAACATTATTCAAAACCGTCTTACATATAATATCAAAAACCTCATGTTGGAGGGTACAAGGTTGTGCCATGTGGCGCATTCCTTGAACTTCTCTTTATTTAGTTTTCTACTTCAACAAAATTTGCATTTATATTAAAGTATTAGTTCATTGAATTATCCAATAGAGTAAATGCATATATTAATTATTTATTGTTGTGCATTAATTATTTATATTAAATGAATTTATATGATTATTTTTATAAACTCTATATAGAAAATAATTTTTAGTTTAAATAATAATAATAAATTTAGAATATGACATTCTTACTCATATTTAGTTGCTTTGACAATAAATGTCACAAAAGTCATAAAAAATTAAATATTTGTGAATTCACTAAAATTAAACTTAATCCTTTAAATTTCCTAACTCCTTTGTGTGTGTGTGTGTGCGCGCATGCGCGTATGTGTGTGTATGGAACTAACACTGTAATATGTATTCTATGTAGTTAGAAAGATTACTAATATAATAAATATGTTTATTTTGTTATATTAATTATTTTAAGCATAATGAAATTTTAATATCATTTTTCTAAGATCTATATGAGAAACAATTAATTTGAAATATGACATTTTTATTCTCAAAAAAAGAAAAAGAAAAAGAAATATGGCATTTTTACTCAAATTTAGTTGTTTTTGCAACAATTGAAACCATGTCCAACAAAAAGAGGGAAAAAATTTTAGTAACACACAATCAAGAATGTTAAAAAAAAAAATTGTATATATATTTATATATATAATTGAAGGATGTATGCATTTTTTATTAGGCATGAAACATGTTTATCTATATTAGCTACTATATCATGCAATTTTCAATTTGTAAACACACACACACACACACACACATATACACACATATATATATAGTATGATCAAATCACTATATTACTCTTAGTGTATTTCTATTTTGTCTATATATAAATTAACTAAAGATTACAATTTTTTACAATGAAATTTATCAAAATATCTTTTTTATATATTGATAGTTGAGAGTGGGAATCCGAATCCTTTCTATTGGAAATTGAGGTGCCAATCAGTTAAGTTACATGATTTTTGGTAAAATTTATCGAAATATTGGAAAAAACTAATATTAAGTTGCACCGCACATCGTGCGGGAACTCAACTAGTTTGTGTTAAAATATCGGCCTCTCTCTCTCGCACTCACTCGCTATACTCTAGTCTATATTCCTAGTACTGCTACTAGTGACTAGCCCTTACTAACCCAGAGTCCCATTTCTTCACATGCTGCTACTACATCTTCATCAAGAACTTCACGCATACATTTACGCATATATATATATATATATATATATAGAACTCTTTCTTTTCACCATCTTTGTCTTTTTTTTTTTTTTTTTTTTTACTTTTTCGTTTCTTGAATCCTTCTTCACGTTTACACTTCTTAAGCCCCTCCACTCTCCACCAACTTCCTTTTTAGATTGTAAAATCTCTTCTTTACAATCTTTTCGTTCCATTTCTTATTGAGCCATACAAAGATCAGAAGAACAGTACCATCAATCTTACGGTAATGATTCCGAATCTTTTCTTTAATGGTTTTTTCCTAATTGAAACTTATTTATTGTGTTGTTCATTCAGCCATGCATAAAGTGTTTCTTGTTTGTGTTCATTGTTTTTCATAACTGATCTGTATTGCTTGCCAAATATATATGTTTTTTTTTTTAATTTTTTTTTTTAATGTATGTATTGCTTACTAAATTTCTCTTGCTCTTGCTTTTCTTGCAGGCCATGGATAGGTCTATTGTCCGAATTCACCAAACCAATTTAAGCAACCTCTACTTAGTGAGATTCAACCGATGTTGCATGTTGACCATGGTCACTCGCTCGCCAGCGATGGTGACATATTGGTTGAGGTTGTTTAACTTCGTAACCGATTACTACGTGCACCATGGCCTCAGCCAGTTTGGAATTGTGAGCTTGCAGGCATGCATGAACGATCATAGGGTGCATACTCTACATATATGCATAGGCCCTTCCTGTCTCATATTCCAGATACAAAATGCACCATCAATTCCTCGATCCCTTGTTCGTTTTCTAGCTGATTGCACTACAAGAAAAAAGACATAATACAACAAGTATTATTGCCAAAAAAAAAAAAATTTGTAATATAATACTATTACATCTCTAGGTTGTTTTTTGTTGTAATAGTAACTAAAATTTATTACATCAATATGAGATTATAGCAATAATTATTATGTTACATTAAAATGTATTGTAATAGGTAATTCTTATTTTACATTGAGATATGTTGTTGCAATAGATAATTTTTTATTTCACATCGAACTATATTATTGTAATAGGTTAAATTTTTATTTCAAATCAAATTTTGTTGATGTAATAGAGGTGAGTAATTGAGTAGCGGGAAAATTTGAGAAATTGGCGCTATTTTTTTTTTTCATTAATTTCCTCTCTCTCACCCATGTCTATCCCTTTTTTTTTTCCTCTCATCTCAACATTTCTCTCTCACCACACATGTCTTCCTTTTGTTTCTCTTCTCAATTTTCCACTTTCTCTCACCACATCTATCTTCCTATTTTTTCTCATCTCAAAATTAACTCACACACTCCTATCTCTTTTTTTTTCATCTTAGTTTCCCTCTTTATCTCACCCACCTCTTTCTCCTATTTTTTTTCTTTTTTTTTTTAATCTCAAATTCTCTCTCTCTCTCTCTCTCTCTCTCTCTCATGCCTACCTCTTTTTTTCTTTTTCTTTTTTTCATCTTAGTTTCCTTTCTCTCACCCATGTTTATCTCCATGTTTTTCTCATCTCAATTTCTCTCTCTCTCTCTCCACGCCTCTCTTTTTTTTTTTCTTTTTTTCAATTCAC
>NW_027070421.1:9593-166665 GCF_002906115.3 Quercus suber
CCACCCCCCCCAAAACACAAAAAAAGGGGTCTCCCAAGTTTTCAGTCTATGTTTTTCCAAGCTAAGATGACTTGACTTGCAAAGATTCTGAGGATTATATATAATGAGACTAAAGACAATAGCATAAAACCTACAAGCATCATTATTATTTGGAGGTGAAAGATGGGTGAAGAAAAATTATAACAAGGATAGTGGCACAGTGCATTATTTAAACATAACATCTTCACATCATTAGTCAATTATGAGTTCTTTTACCCGCTTTCTCTTAATTCTGTGGTTTAATAATGATGTTTTCTCCCAGCAGATAAACAATTAACATAGTTAGGGCAAGACCAAAGCAATCGTAGTTGATTTAGGGTTTGTATATGAGAACTTGTCTGCAGCGGTCTTAAAACACTCTTCAGTCATACTTTGAATGAGGAAATTTTAGGACCAAAAATAATTTGGACTGCACCAAGTGACAAATTCTGAAAATACCTAGCAAAAAAAAAAAAAAAAAAATTTAAAAAATCTGCACATACCTACAAATTAAATGATGTGCCATATAATTTATTGGAGAGGTGGGGGGAGGTAGACAGTTTAACAAAACACTAAACATAATTTCTTTTTTATCATGTTAAGAAGGATTATAGCTGAAGCCATCATGATTCTTTGGAAACTCACTCCATATCCATGTACCCAACAAGGAAGTCACCAATCTACCATAATGAAATCTATATAATCTAGGTGGAAATTGTGGACAGCAGTTAAGGATGGGACACTCATTATTGATAATCTAGTTAAGAGAGGTCAATCCTTGGTTAATAGGTGTTGTTTATGTTGTTGTGATGAGAAACCATGGATCATTTTCTACTCCACTGTAAGTATTCTCATGCATTATGGAGTGCAATTTTCAAGGTATTTGGAATCCATTGGGTAATGCTTAAGACAGTTAGCTCTATCCTCTTTGCTTGGAGAACTAGTTTGGAAAGCATCTGTCAACCATATGGAATATGGTCCTGACATGTTTAATGTGGCTGGTTTGGATGGAACGTAATACATGCATCTTAGAAGACAATGAGGGACCCTTATATCATTTAAAAGCTCTTTTCTTCAGTACTTTGTTTCTGGGCGCATGTTTGGGGTTTTATGAATTGTATTTCCATTTCTGAATTCTTACACTCTATTAGATTAAGTTTTTGAACTTGTTATATTTTTTTTCTTGATCAGAATGTTCACCATTGTGAACATGATGCTCAGCATTTTTGAATAAAAGTTTTATTACCTATCAAAAAAAAGGTGGAAGAAGACAAAAATACACTTTGTTTGCTAATGGACCTCACAAGATTAATAAAACAACCACTTAGTGACTAGAATATGTATGGTACTCAAAAATTAAACATCCACAATGTATAGGAAAAAATAGTGATAGAGAGATAAATTACCTGTTCAGGAAGATCTGGTAGAGAATCTACTTCTGAATAAACACTTAGCCTATTAAGTAATTCATCCAAATTAGAGGTATGGGAACTCAATGAGATTTATCTCCAAAAGCAAGAAAATAACCTCCTTCAATAAATTTATTTTCTTCTATTAATGATACAGATCATGCTTAAAACTATACAGCTAAATAGACGTAAGCCCTTTGTAATCCTTACAAACTTGACCCATTCTTTATGTTTATTCTCTCAGTTCTTACAATCTAGCATTGGCTACAGCAAAAAAAAAAAAAAAAAACCATTCAAGCAGTCAAAACAAGCTGACTGCTATCAAATGTAGAGCAAGCAAGGCATTGCCACAATGCAAAGAGCAACCTTCTCGCTAATATCACGATCTCTATCTCTTGCGATCTTGCTCTTCTTCGTCTTCCCTATTGCAGCATCCTCGTCCTCCAACCTTCTCTCCCTCTCCCTTTCTCGGCGTCGCTCTTCACGCACTTTCTCACGCAGCATACGTTGTTCCTCCATAGTCTCCTTAGGCAGATGATCCTCCTTCTCATACACGCTTGCATGCTCATAATGAATTCTCATCATATCAGAAGTATCTAAGGCTGCAGCAGCAGAAGCAGTTCTCTCAGAACGTGCCTTTTGAGCAAGTGCCCTGGGCTCGCGTTCTTTCCTTTCCTTCTTTTTCATGAGAATCTCCTTCTGAAGCTTGGATCTGATGGCTACAGCTTCTCGGGCCTTGTGCTCTGCAAGATACAGTGCTTCCAAAAGGGTTGCAAAATTATTGTTGATATGGACATCACGAAGGGGCTCTACCATCAGCTGCGAGATCCTAATCAAGAGGAATGGTATAACCTTTAGGGTTAATCCAATTAGAGATGCAAGGTGGAATTTTCCAGTCTTGTTGGTCCTTGACGGTAACGGGGCAAGGAGGAGAATGCATGATTGGCACAGGTGGGGAGGCAGAGGCAGAAGGCTTTGGAAGACACTTATGCTTGAACTTAGGAGGATCAAGGGGATCGGCAGGCATCTCCAATATGTTGATTATCCTCTCCTTAACACCTGAGTTGAACGCAGCAAAGCAGATTGCTGTGAAGGTTTATACTTTATAAACTTAGAAGAGCGTTGTCGTCTTGCAGTAGTGAACCTACGATTCAGAATCTTTTCAAGGGAAGCTCTAGTCTCTTGAGTAGTCTTTTCAATCTCCCTCTGCAACTCCTCCTCCTCCTTCTCATCACCAACATTCTATTTTACACTCAGAAGCACCTTGGTGTAAGACGTTTATAGTGTGAGTAAACAGTCTGATTCTGCCTCACAATCTTTGATCCTCCACTGAGGATGACCCTACCCATGTTAAGAGGAAATTGAGCAATGTGAGTCTCAGGAAAGGCACCCCCATCCCCGAAATCCTCAACTTTTTGAGGAACAAAACCCTCATTGTGCCTCTGCTTGAACCAGGGAGCATTTGAAACATCCGTGAAAGACTCCGCCATGATAAGGAAAATCAAATAGAAAACCTAACAACTGCCCAAAAAAAACAATGAAAAAATCAATTAGAATTGAAACCAACCCTATATCATTCAATATACAATTGGAATTGAATCCCTAAAAGCACAAATTCCTATGACATTGACAATCAATTAAGCTAAATTACAAAATAATTTGATAAATAAACCCTAAATCTATCAAAATAATGATGCTGAATTGAAACCTAAAATCGGTGTGTACCACTGACTTAACAATAAACTAACCTAAATAAACCCTAAATCAATTTTGAAACCCTAAATTACAAAATAAATTGCAAGCAATTAGTGAGTGAGTGTGAGTGTGTGTGTGCGCCATTAAATCGACAATCAAAATCAAAATCAGAAACAGTCCGTACCTCAGAGAGAAAGCGAGAGAGAAAGAGAGAGAGTTTCTCGAAGAAGAAAAGGATTTGGTCTTCGAAGATTTGTAACTCTCACTCTCGTAGGAATATATAGAGCTACTTAACCGATTTCTTCTCTCTACTCTATTACAACTAAGTCGGTTACCGCCGCCTATTTCAAATCATAATAATAAATATATGTGTAACGTACATAACAATAATAATATTTTATGTTAATTGATAAACTAAAATTATTTTTATTTTTAAATTCAAAAGCTAATGTAGCATTTATAAAATGCCAAATAATTTTTTAATTTAAAAAAAAATATATTATTTAGAAAACAAAACACCATTGTGTTTCTCACTCCCTCTCAAATCCTAAACCATCATCATTTAAACCCTCATGATTGGAGCTAGTTACAATTGACTAACTCCATCACAAATAGTCATCGGAGTAAGTTTTGATATAGGGTTTCCAAGTTTTGGTTTGAGAGATGGAGGGGTTGAGATTGAGTGAGAAAAAGGGGGAGAAAAGCAACTACCATAATGGCGATAGGGAGCAACGCCGAGAAGATTAAAGGGATGGCCATGGGGGATTGACTTGTTGCTTTGTAAGAGAGATCGGAGAGGGAGAGACAGATAAAGGAGAGTTCGATCCATAAACTCATCTTTTATGAATAATTTTAAACTATAAAATTTTGCAATTTAAATATTTGATTGATGACCTAATTATTGATTTTTGATTGCCTTGAAATTTTGCAAACAATAACGATATATAAAGGTAATGTAATCCAATAGTGGAGAGAGAGAGAGAGAGAGAGAGAGAGAGAGAGANTCTAAAAGGGACAAAGTTTGACTCCAAACATGTTTGGAGCCTTGGGCTCCAACCACTGATAGGAAGATGACATTTGTCCTTGTCATGTGCAATGCACATGACTTGCTTAACTCAACCAATTAAGTGAGTCAGGTGCATTGCACATGACAGGACACATGTCATCTTATTATTGGTGGTTGGAGCCAAACTTTTTCCTTCTAAAAATATGCTTGAAGAATGTAAAACAGGATGTAGAAATTAGAATCACCTTCATTAATTCTTCCAAAAGGCGGGGTGCAAGTTCCAGCACCCGTCTGAAATCACCTTGCAAGGTTGATTCTTGCAAGGCTGCTGATTCACGAGTTAATTGAGCCTGAATCAACAATTCTGTCTGAATAGAAAAGAAAGTTAAAACAAGAATATCAATTTAGCTAAAATAACAAAACCAAAAAAAAAAAATTATTTGCTTAATACAGCCAACACTTGGTGCAGAACTTACCTTAACTAGTGCTGGATGCTGCTTCCAAAACTTTGTTTGCTCTTGCTTAATGTTTTTAAGGTCAAGATTCAACTCACTTCTAACCAACATGAAAAGCTTTTGAAGGGGCTCAGTATCAGTCCTACGAACTGGAATTTCCATGTACTCAGCAGCCTTCACAAAGACATCCATGACTTTGCTGTGTAATTAAGCTTTGACATTAGAATGACAAAAAACTAATTGCACGTTAAAATTCAACATATTCAGATATGTATGAATACGAGGATACACAAATGCAACTCTCGATCAAAGTGCACAGTCAAAGATGGGCATCACCAATGCATCCAACTAAACAGTATAGTGTCGAATATTGGATTGTGTGGATCAACTTCCTTCTAAGAATTAAGTGTATCAGTAATATGTACAATGTAATGCCAATCAGATTCTTATTTCAGTTTAGTTTGGAGGAGAGGTGCGATCTCCCAAATATTAAAAATACGTGCATTTGTGTGTTTTATATGTAAGCCACCCAGTTCTCATGTACTATTACTCTCATGAGTCAATGTGTAAATTGAGATTAAAAAAAAAAATTATGATATTTGTTACTGAATAATGTACAGGAAAATCTATAGATATGCTGACAGCATGCATACTGGTAATGAATGTAAATTGTGAACAAAATAGAAATAAAAATAAAAAAGATCAAATATTTAAATATTACTTTTTTTGATAGGTAATAAGATAAATATTTAAATATTACCTTTATCATTTTTTTTTTTGGGACAAATAACAGAATTGTATTAATAAAAAATCCAGGTACACCAGGTGTGTACATGGATAACAGTACATCACACTCTTAAATTACAATGATCAAGCACTTCTAAAAAAAATATTATCTTTATGAGTAAATAAAAAAAAATTTAAAGCGAAGACTATTACATATACATGGAAATGAACATAAAGGATTCTAAATATATTACAAAAGATTCTGTACAGGAAGACAGACTCTAAAAAATCAGCAATGGAGTTACTAGCAGTACCCACAGTCAGAACCAATTAAACAATGATATTTACACATGTACCTTGGGGCCAAAGAAGGTTTCATACAGAAATAATAAGCCGAGAGTGTTTGATGCATCACATAATTTCCTGTATATTTTGATGACCTCGAGAGATATACAACAGCTACCACCAAAGGCAAGAGAATACAAACACCAACTATCCAAAGGAGAAGAATTCCACCAGATGCCCCATCAATGTCTAGCAAGAATTGAGGAAGAGCTATACCCATTTGAAACCCCTGCTTCAACAAATTATCACATGTACTTTTAAAACTTGACCACTTACAGATAATTTAGTACTAGTAGACAAACAGCAAAGAGAAATTGCAACTCATTTCACATACATTACCTGTCTGCCATCTGGATGGCCATATTTCTCAAAATTCTCACGTGATATTGGATCTGTCAGAGCCTGATAAGCCTTTGAAATAAACTCCACAAAATACTTGTGGGCCTCTGGAACAATATAAATCTATTAGCATGCATGGATTGTTTGCATTCAGCAACATCTTTCTCACTAATAAAAAGATATGCAAATAAATCACATTAACCAAAGTACTAAACACCATCAACCTGGATCTGGGTTTTTATCAGGATGGTATTGAACAGATAGCCTTCTATATGCTTTCTTTATATCCACATCTGAAGCTCCAGGTTCTAATCCAAGAATACTAAATGGCTCAAAAACTTGAATCTAAGAACCAATTCAAAAAAAAAAAAAAGGAATGTGAGATGCAACATTCAAGCATTGAAACCATACAGTTATGAGTTCCTAAACAAAATCCTGCTTCACTAAAAAGAGGTAACATGGAAACAAATAAATCAATTCAGATATTCAACTAATGTTCAAATTTTGATCAAAATATTTACCTCACGGCTCATATTTTTAATGTAATAAACCAGGACAATCATGACAACCCAAAGTAGTATTAAAGTCAAATTACTATACGTTGAGAAGTTGGAAATCTGCAAGAAAGCCAGTATAGACACCATAGTTAGAGCAAATAATGGGACTTTGTGTGAAATATGCAATTGAGGAGAACTTCATGGAACAAGGAAGGAACTCACTTGCTTAAATATCGATTTGCGGTACTTCCCTGAACGAGTGCACTCAGAGCACTTGCAGTGTATGCTCTTTGTTTTCGTTGAGGCAGCCCGGCATAACTTGAGAATTGTATAAGGCACCAATGGAATGGCCATTATTGTCAAAATGAAAATAGGGAACAATGAACTATTCTCCTCCGAAGCAGCCATTGAGACCACCAATCCACAACGACTTGTATATAGTTGTTAATGCCTGCACAGAAGAGACTGGTTATAACCAGTCAAACATTGATAGTCACGGAGTGTCTTTGATCATTTTCAAAGTAATAACTGTTTTTCAAACTCTTACATATAATAAAAAAACTGAATCAAATCCAAATCCAAATCCTAATATCGACAAACCCATTTGTTTCGGTGAAAAATGTTATCTATATTTTATAGTGTTTGGTGGCCAACGTAAAACAAGCCCAATTCAGAGGAAAATGTCACTAGGTATGTCACTGTTGTCACATACTCAACAAAGCACCACAAATAAACTCCACACCACAAATGTTTTCTAGCACATTTTCAAGGGCATAACCAAACATAAGAAAACTGGTCGGTTTTTCAGAAAATGCTTAATCTCTTCCGGAAAAAAACTTTCCCTCTCGAAAACCAACCTAGATTGCCATGAGCTTTGAAGCTAAAGTGGCATGGCATGTTCTCTTTTATTAGGACAATTATGGTTCAAAATTCAAATCCCCCTTCCCCATTGTTGTAACCATCGAATTATAAAAAGAAAACCAACCCAGATTAGCATTTCAATATTATTTTGGAGTAAAATTTCGGTGTAAATTTTATTTTTCTTTAAGAAAAAATTATTTTAAAAAAATAGAATAAATCAAAAAACGAGCTCAACAAATAAAACAACACAAAACAAACAGTCAAATTAAATTGACCCAAAAAAAAAAAAAAAAATACCCCACACAAGAAATCGATCACACACATATAGATATATATATACACATCGTAATTCTCATATCAATTACAAAATTCTCTCGGGGAAAAAAAAAAAAACCCATAAAAATAATAAATCAGCAAATAAGACAATTATCAAAATCAACAAATTATCACCACGAAATCAAATCCGAATTGGCACGCACCAGATCCACAGAAAACAGAGAAAGATCCAAATTCTAAATTCAAAGCAAAGGGAAAAAATGAAGAAGAAGAAGAAGAAGAATTATAGGGTTTACCTCCTGAAGCTGCGAATGGGTAGTTGATCAGCTTAAAAAAAAAAATTAAGCTGAAAGAGTAAACTAGAGTTGCTTGCTTGCACTGTGTCTGTGTGTTTCTTTCATCAACTTTGACACGATAAATTATTGGACTACGCCACGTATCACTGTCAAATGCCCTAAATCTAACCGCCTCTGTTTGTTTCCCGAGAAAATTAAAAATTCATTCATATAAATAAAAACGGAAGGAAGGGAATGAGAGGTAACGTCGCGTTCAGATTCAGTTTTCGCCGTGGACTCGCTTGAAGGGAGAGAAGCCCATTTTTAGGATTCAGAGGTATCGGGTTGAGAGTTTTTGGGCTAAAAGACTGTGTTATTTGGTGGACACAACGGTCAACGGCTTAGTTGGGCTAAAACACTTTTTTTGGTGGGCTAGAGTTATTCTATTGCTAATTTGCTAGTGCACAATTTTTGAGAATCACAGCATTTTCTTTTTCTTTTTCTTTTTCTTCTTTTTGTTTTGGTTTAAACCCCAAAACTAGTTTTTTTTTTTTTCCAAAATAATAATAATAATAAACTCATTTTTTTCTTTTTATCCCATAATTAGTAAATAAAATAAGGAAACTAGACCTTCAAGTGAAAAAAAAAAAAAAAAGACTTTTTGTCAGCTCACTAAGCTATTTTATTGGGCCACTTATGTAGGATTATAGTCATTAAAGCATCACATTGAATTAGTTAAAATTATTGTGTTGGGTCCAAATATGTTTAATAATTGTAAAAAATATATATAAATACAATGAAAACACCAACATTAGATTAGCAACCTATTAGCTAAGATAAAATTGTACTATAATGGTTCTCAAAAAATGGATAGCACTATATATTAGGTAAGATTTGCTAGCTTTTCTTCTCAGCTCTAAGTTTCGTTGGTTGGGGAGGAAAGAGGAATAGAAAATAGGAAGGGAATGAAAAAGTGAGGGAATATAAGAGGGAGTCTGGTTTGAGGATTTATATTCAGTTTTCATTTTCAGTATCTTAAAATTTGGATTTGAATACAACAAATAAATACACATTTCTAGTATTTACATTTCTAATATTTTCATTTTCAGTGAAAACAAGTAAAGTGACAGGTCCGTTTGGTTCCCGTAAAATATTTTCCAGAAAATACCTATTTTCCAGAAATGCTATTTTCCAGAAAATGAAAATATTTTCAAGTGTTTGGTTATATTATGAAAATTGTTGTGAAAAATATTTTTATGTGTTTGGTTCTATTAGGAAAATGCTATTTTTCGGCAACAACAACAACAAAAAATTGATTCCGGCGACAACAACAACACAACAACAACAACAACAACAAAAAATTGATTCCGGCAACAACAACAACACAACAACAACAACAAATTGATTCCGGCAACAACAACAACAATCAAACTTTAAAAAACAAAACTGAGAAGGGTCTAGGTCTGGGTCTAGGTCTCGGCGATGGGTCGACGACGACATCGGGGTCGAAGGTCTGGGTCGTCGGTCGAAGGTCGAAGGCGATGGATCGAACGTCTGGGTCGAACGCCTGGGTCTGGGTCGAACGGTTTGGGCTTTGGGTTCGTAGGTCGCCGGCTCTGGTTTGAAGATCGGTGGGTCATGGCGATCGTGAAGATGGGTTCGCCGGCGAACTCGCACCGGCGAGCTGGGCTCTCTCTCTTCGATCTGGGCTCTCCGTTTCTTCCTTCCTCTCTCTCTCTCTCTCTCTTCGTGCTCTGTTTCTCTTTTCCAGAAAATTGGATTTGAAGTGAAAATGGAAGGGGAATTGATTTTCAGCCTTGACCATTGGTCAACGGAAATTAATTTCTGGAAAATTGATTTTTCGTGCACAACCAAACACTTGTAAATACTGAAAAGTATTTCCGAAAATGCTTTTCACCCGATTCAAACGCAGCCAACATTCTCGTTAATTTCTTGAAAACGACTAGGCCCACCAATTGTTAAGTCTGCTCAAGTCAAATATGCTACATTTACTATATTTAACAAAATTTATTGGCGCCAACTGCTCTTTCTAGTGCAAAGGACTTCATTGAAGTTTATTGAAAAGCCAAAAACAATTTTGCTCTTATTTTTCATAGTTTTTCTCCATCATCTGGTCTCTCATTAGTTGACTCTCACCTCTCTCTGCCTCGATTTCTAGCCTCTCTTGTTCCAGGCAAGCAAGGTCAGTCCACCTCTCTCTCTCTCTCTCTCTCTCTCTCTCTGTATTTTGGCCATGTCTCTCTGATCTTCGTGTTTGTCTATTTTGGGTTAATTGGTTTCTTAACAGGTTGTTTGGGTGATCTACTTTTGGGGTTTATCTTTGTGGTTGATTTCGTATGCTCAGTCTACCTCTATCTTTCCTTTGTTCTTCATATTTACCTATATAACTTATTTTGTGTTTTGTCCGCCTCTCTCTTTCTTGGGTTTTTATCTTTGTGGTTAAATCCTTTTTTAGTTTTTCAATGGTTAAGGATTTAGGTTTTCCAAATGTTTTTGTATTGTTGTTGAAGTTGTTGTTACTGTTGAGAATGTTATAAAAAAAATTAAAAATTAAAAATAAATAAATAAAAAGAAGAAGAAGAAGACTAAGAAGACAGAAATGCGAGTTTAGTAGTGGAAGTTTCGGAGTAGTTGTAGATAGGTTTAAAAGGAATGCATTCTTAAAAGGGAGTAACTTAAGAAGAATACAGATTATACAAAAAAATTTAGATGGGCTTCGTGCAAAATTCAAAAACATCAGCCATCATGTTAAGGTAAACATAAACTTACTGTAAAGAGCACACTCATAAGATTTTCAGCTTCATTTTCATTTCCAATCCTAGTCTCCTACCTAAGATCCATAATGTCAGGCAAGTATATTCAAAGTAGTAGACATGTTACACCCTAATTATGGAATCATGCTAATGGGTTGTTTGGATGTGTATTTCATAAATTTTTCAGTGAGTCTTGACATCTGTTTTGTTTGGGTTAATGGGCTCAGTTTCAATGGGACTTTATGGGTTCATTGGGTGCTCTCAAATGATTTAGGAGTATAAACTAATGATTTTAACATTGGTGTTGAGTAAAAAATAAGGGTTTTGGTTTGTAATTTTTATTATAGGTTATATCTAGATTTTTTTTTTTTTTTTTAATGTAAAAAGATAATTTATATTTCGTCTAAGATAAGATAACATGCTTGTTTCATATATTTATAATCTTATGTCTCACATGTTTAGTTTTATGTTCCTATGTCTCAACCTGCTCAAAATAAAATGTTAATATGTCTCTCACTATGATCTACTGTTAGAGGGAAAGTTGAATGGTATTCACATGTAAATGTAATAAATATTGTCCATTCGATCTTTATGTGAATGATCTATATAAGATGGCAAGTCAATCAAATGATGCAAACGTATGGCCTCCTCATATAGAAAAGTTGTTTGTAGACATTATGGTATAGGAAAATGTTAAAGGTAACATAGTCAAAGGTGTTTTTAAGCCCTCTACTTGAACAACAATGCAATGCACACGCTAAGAAAAACGAGTCTCTTGCGCAAATGCATTCAAAGAGTAATAGGCTCAAGGGGGCACAATGTACATTTTCTCAACTGCTAAAGCATTCTAGGATGGACTGAAATAAGTTGACAGACACTATAATTGGCCTTGAGGAGGTGTGGGCTAATGTAATTACAGTAAACAAAAATGTTTATTATATTTTTCTTTCTATGTTTTTAAAAATAAATTATTATCCAATACAAGTTGTTTGACTTAGTTTAACTCATCTATTGTAGGCAAATCTTAAAGCAAAACAGTTCAAGAAATAATGATGTGAGCACTATGAAAAACTAAAACTATAGTTTGCTCCAAGTATTATAATCAATGCCCTTCAAATTTTCTCAAACCAACAAGTCTCAAATAATGATGATGAATGTGCCCTAGATGAGGAATTCGCTAAGAGCAATCACATCAGCTCTTCTAAAAGATTCCGCCTATTTTACACAAAAAAAAAAAAAAAAAAAAAAACCTAATTTTTCTATTTTACACCATCATTTTTACAAAACACCCACATCAGTTTATTTATTTTACAAGATATTTCAATAAAATATTCATTCTTCATCAATTTTTTATTATTTTTCCTAATGGTCATACTTTTTTAATTTAAACTTATATTTTAAGTAAACTACCAACACTAGTGGCTTGACCAATGGAGCCGCTTGTGGTGGAGGTTCGATGGCCGAACCGTCAAAATAGTGGCTCCGATGAACTCTGCTAGATTGGTCTCGCTGCTCATTATACCACCGAATAGCGACCCACTGGTGGGTGGACTGTTAAAATAGTGGTTTTGACGAATGCCTTTGGTGCCCATACTACCAAAATAGTGGCTTTGGTGACCACTAGTAGATTAGTCCGCCATCACTGGTGGGCCGACTGTTGTAATAGTGGCTCTGACGACCGCCACCACCAAATCGATGGCTCCGACCACCATACTGCTAAAATTGGTGACCGAACCGCTGGAATAATGGCTCTGACAACTGTCGTCTAATTGGTCTTAAGTAACCTAACAGTCATAATTTTTAAATTTATATCCACCAATCATAATTTTGAAATTCAAACGGTAAATTCAAACTTAACTGTCATTTTTTTTTAAAATTTTGACCCAATGATTATAATTTTGAAAATGTTTGGGGGTCCATTATAGGATTTTCCAACACCAACCTTCAAGATAAGGAGCAATATCAGCCTCAAGAACAATCTTGGTATTTCAAGAACGCAATTCTTACAGCAACACAATTCTTAAAGCAATGCAATTCTTACAACATAATCTACTCCAAATCCAACAGAATTAAGCTATATTTGTTTACAAAAGCTCTCAGTAATTTCCACATTACTGGCAAGGTATATTAGTTTATGAAAACAATCTGATATTTATATGAGCTAAAAAATGATTATGTAAAAATGAAATGAATATTTATTACGTCCACATGGGGTAGAAATGCACTATTTAGTATTTTCTATCTTCTCTTCCCCTTTCATCAACCCCTTGTGTTGCCTCCCTCCTCTTGCCCCCCCCCTTTGTCTCTTTCACTATCTTTTTGCACAACTAGAGTTTTTCACCAAAATGGTGAGTCTCTGCTCAACACAATAAAACCTTGTTAAACAATATGGGCAATCGAGCTATCTTCTCATATACAATTTTAAACAAATAAAACTACACAACAAAGAACTATTTATGTCAAGCTAATCATTGCAGCAGTCACCAAAGGCAATGCTCCTATCTTCAACAGCATTGGTGGAGGCAAAAGTCAAGATCAAAGCTGCTTTGGCCCCTGCCTAAGTTGCTAAGTGCAAAAGGTAACAGCCTCTTCATCCCTTCCAATCAAAAAATCATACACTAAGGCAAACCAGTACATCCCAAGGACCAAGCTATCTCCATACCTTGAGAAATTAGCGACAATTAGCCCCTCTGGATTCTAATACCATACTTCTCAGTTCTCACCTAATCATCAATAATAATAATGTAAACTCGATCTCAAGGTAAACACAAAGACATAAATAACAAACTGAAACAATCTTATGTTTTTTCCTTTTTTTTTAAAGTATCTTCAAAGTTCTTAACCTGGAAAACTATAATTACCCTCTTCACATTCACTACTGCACATGAAATCTAATGTCTTGTTGAAAGAGCTGCCTCCACAACAGACCTTGAGAAATTAGCGACAATTAGCCCCTCTGGATTCTAATACCATACTTCTCAGTTCTCACCTAATCATCAATAATAATAATGTAAACTCGATCTCAAGGTAAACACAAAGACATAAATAACAAACTGAAACAATCTTATGTTTTTTCCTTTTTTTTTAAAGTATCTTCAAAGTTCAACCTTGAGAAATTAGCGACAATTAGCCCCTCTGGATTCTAATACCATACTTCTCAGTTCTCACCTAATCATCAATAATAATAATGTAAACTCGATCTCAAGGTAAACACAAAGACATAAATAACAAACTGAAACAATCTTATGTTTTTTCCTTTTTTTTTAAAGTATCTTCAAAGTTCTTAACCTGGAAAACTATAATTACCCTCTTCACATTCACTACTGCACATGAAATCTAATGTCTTGTTGAAAGAGCTGCCTCCACAACAGACCTTGAGAAATTAGCGACAATTAGCCCCTCTGGATTCTAATACCATACTTCTCAGTTCTCACCTAATCATCAATAATAATAATGTAAACTCGATCTCAAGGTAAACACAAAGACATAAATAACAAACTGAAACAATCTTATGTTTTTTCCTTTTTTTTTAAAGTATCTTCAAAGTTCGTAACTTGGAAAACTATAATTACCCTCTTCACATTCACTACTGCACATGAAATCTAATGTCTTGTTGAAAGAGCTGCCTCCACAACATAAGGTTAAAAATAAACTGATATTACAATCAAAGATTGACTCATTAGAAGCATAATAAAACAACCTTGGAATCAAAATATACTCTCTAAGCATGTGATTGGATGAAGAAATGGTTAAACACACAAACCAGTTAGTTAAAGAGTTGCCCTATCACATACCATTAAATTTACATTCAAATAGCATATAGAATCGATAAAATCAGTACATGTTATTTCATAAGTAATCAAGTAAGAGACTAAAAGAACTGCAATAGTAAAGCCAATCTTCATCAATGGCTTCAATTGCAAGAATCCAGCCAACATACAAGTATAAGTACAACCAGACATACGCAAACCATAAACCATGGCAGTAAGTACAAGTACAGCCACCTTCAACAAGCAAAACAAGCAAAGAGAATGACAAATTATTCAAGTGCTATTATCTTTGCACAAATTATCTTGTATAGAATGACAAAAATAGAGTCATTGCTTCACCTAAAACAAAATGACAAGAACAGAATCACAAATTAAATTGAATAATCAAGTGTTATGGTCCATGCACGATACAAAATTTACAACACTACTATTTTCCTTGTACAAGTGAAGACTACAAAAATATATCTAACATGATTAGAAATTGAACAATCATGCTCCCTACACAAGTAAATACTACAAAACAGATGTCTAACATCAAATCATTTATGTCAACCATGTGCTAGTATCATTGCACTATACAAAAAATTACTTGATTAGATATTGTCAATAATAATATTCAAATTATGATGGAAATTTAGAACTTAACCTCTCCAAGATTTCTAAACGACATAGACGAATATATTCTTTTTGCTTAGGATCCATGGTTCTTGTATCTTTCATCATAATTTCATCTTCCACTTTCCTCTTTTCTACTTCATTCTTCTCTTCCTTTATGCAAATCAACTCTCTTCGTTCTTCGGATGCAATGCACATTAACTCTTTTTGTTCTTTTAATGCAATGTGCATACTTTCATTTTTCTCATCATGCATTCTCTTCTTTTCTTCCTTGATTTCATCCAATTAGGAGGAAAGTATTGAGACCACATCATCGCAATTCTTTCTTTTCTTTAATTTCTCCTTTTCGACCTTCTTGCCTATGGGTCTCTTCAAGGTTTTGCTAGAGTTCGTCTTATCATTATCTTCATCTAGATTTATTAAGCTTGCAAAAGTATGACAAGATTGTGTGACTAGCTGTCTTCTGCAAACCTTCACATTATCTCTTAGATTCAATCACTTAGCTTCATTCATCAAAATTCTCCAACAATGTTCCAATTGAAATGCATTTTTGCTATTACTTTTATACATAATTTTTACATCATTAATCTACAAAAGTATAAAATTGAAAATAATGAGAATCATAAAACTAAAAGTGCAGTGATATGTACAATATATATTAGATGTTGAGTCGAAATACCTTGTCATGCTCAGTTTTACCACTTTCATTCCGGTTCTCAATTTGAGCCAAGTATCCACAAAACTTGTTAGTCTCCCTTTGAATTGTTAACCACCGACTATTTAAAGAAACCTTAGAACGGTTAAATTTCTTGTCATTGTGGAAGGTGGGTCAAATTCTATCCCACAATGTTGTGTTTTTTGGTCTGTCGATGTCATGGCATCTAAGCTAACATTGAGCCATGCCGACTCTAGCTTAATGTTTTCATCTACGGTGAAGTTGTTTCTCCGTTGACTTCTTTTAGTAGTTGATTTTTTTTTTTTTTTTTGCAATGGGGAGTGTAGATTGTCCCATTTCAACTTGGGGTAGAGATTGATGAACATTCACATCTGAATGTGGAATAGACATCAAAATACTATTATCAAAAGACTCAAAACCTTGTTCCTTGCCTTGTAAAATGTCAAGGAAGAAGAGATTTTGCAAGTCCATCACCTAACAAACAACAAAGTAATTCAGTAACAACACTAATAAGCAACAAAATTGGAGTTGAAATTTATCTACTAGATAATGCAAGGGAAAAGAATTGACAGAGGTAGGTAAGTTACTAGGACTTCTAAACCAATCAAAACATACTCATCAGGGTGTGAACCATTGCTCCACAAGCAAAGACATACTAGGCAGTTCTTTCATGGCCAACAAACAGTATATGTTTCTCAAGTATATCCCAAAAAAACATCCAAAATCAATGTAAAACCTTTAACATCAGGTTGAAGTAGTTTATAACTAAGTAATATGAGACTCCACCAAATGTCAATGCTAGCCATACATTCAAGAACCATTCCTTCCTACAGTGACAGGACATGAAGAAGGAAAATGAATTTTTTTTAAAATAAAATAAAAGAAAGCAATATGACCTGATTATCCACCTATTTCCATATTGGAAGAAACACCAATATTAGCGTATAAATAGCACTTGGATTAGCTTCTTTCTGTTGGCTTATTTGCCTATGTACAAATTTTTAAAGCATTTTTTTTAAAGTACAATTACACTTTTATGAACTTTCAAAAAATCAGTAAATAATCTTTTAACGCACTAATGTGCCTAAGATCCAGTATCGTAGAATTGGAGACTTCCAGTAGAACTTTATGCAAAAAGCCAAGTGCAAATAAATTTCCAACCTAAATAGTAAGACTCCCAAACAGTCCTTCAAGAATTCAAACCGAGTTAAATTCTGAAACATAAGGTCCAAATGTGAATTGTCCACATCCCAATCTTCAATAAAGACTAGCCTAAGTGACAACTGCTGTATAGAGTACTCCATACATTGAAGACCCAATAATTTATTTTGAAGGAAAAGTTATCTTCAGATTTTTTACTACATTCTATTCAAGCTTTTTTAGACAAGCAAGATTAATATCTAACACAAGAATGGATTTTATATAACTTAATCTATTATAGCATAAGCAAACACACCCCAATCCCTCGAGAGGCCCAATGAAAGAAACCTTGTTTCATGCCCTCACTTGAAACAAGAAACTCCCAAGAAACCCTAAAAAAAAAAAAAAGGTTTAGAGAAACTCCCAAAAATCTTGCTTGAAACCTTTTTTTTTTTTTTTTTTTTCCCTAAAATCTCAATGAGAAAACTCATACATTTTTAGAGAAATTTGCCCCAAAGTCTGTTAATAGAGATACTTCCAAGTTGATACACCCTCCTCACGGGGGCTGTAAAACCCCTAAATCGGTCACATTATTTCCCGTGGTGATGTGAATGAGCAAGAGTTGTCGAGAAGCAGACGAAGAGAGAAGATGAGAGGAAGAACTCAAGAATGAAACAGGGAGAGACTATTGAGAGGCGTTGGTGTTGCTCAGGTGAGAGGAGAGAGGGAAATAAGAGTGAAATATGTTTTTTATAGTATATGAAGATAATATTAAAATAATAGCTAAAAAAACTCCAGTAACCGTGCATATATGCATAGTTATTGTAGCAATTGTGCATAAATGCACAATTTTACATCCACTAATGTGGGTGTTTTTTTTTTTTTTTTGTCAAAATGTGTAAAATGAGTAACTTTTTCTATTTTGCAAGACTTTACACGTACTGATGTGATTGCTCTAGTACTAGTGTACATGTTGACTTGGATGCTAACAATTGCTACACACCAAACATGGAAAATAAAACTTCAAAAGGGGAGGAGGTAGTAAGGAATCCAACATACTGAAAAACATTCAATGCAACAAACAAGTGTCAAATGAAAGAAGGTTGCTTGAAGGGACAAGCTAAGCGAGATGATTCAGACAATCAAAAACTACACTGAGATGTCGAACAAGAAGTGGATGGCTAGGCATGGAAATACAATGGGTACCTCTGAGAATTGTGCTCAATTTATAGTTGGTGATGACAAGCTTTCATAGTGTTATAACGATTCTTAATCAGTATGAATACCTTGATAATATGACATACATTAAGATTAGTGAAGAACTCCAAAGGTGTGAGTCTAGGATTTTGTTCATTAACATGCTAAATGGTAGGAGGAGGGCTTAGATGAATTACATTGCTTGGAAATGAGATTGAGATCATTTGTTGTTGTAGTGTGGTGTTTTATGAGGAATTTGCAGACCATGTATAGGTCTTAAACAATCATCGTGTATTGTGGTGTATCAATTATGGTGTGTGGTTAAAGTAGCTTTTACGTTTCTTAAATTATTTAAACTTGTTGTTATGTGTAATGAAGTTAATGTGTAATTAAGAGTTTACGCGTAATTGGAAATTGTTGTTAGTATTGTTGTTTTGTTTCCGTATTACATTATATCAATTTTCCTTTATTAATGCATATTGATATGTAATGGTTGCAAGTTTAACACACTATCTTGCATGTCCACCAAGGATGACAAGGATGAACACTTTAACTTTGGTTGAATTAGCTTTCAACTCTTAACTCTAATTCTAAAACAGACTACGACTAGTCAAATACAAACACTAACAGCAACAATGATGAAGAATTCGATTTGATCGAGCTTTACATTTATGCTTGAATTCAATATGTATATTGTCATTATGATAAAAAAAAACCAATGCGTATTAGTATGCTGTTTGCAAGTGATTATATGGATGAAATCAATAATGGTTTTTCAAGTGTTTGTCATGAGATATTACACATGTCCTTACCATTATTTCTTCACTTAATCGATGAGTTGAAACAACATAGGTTATTGAAGGAAGGTTGTGGACGTGTGTGTGCAAGAGTCTGTTGTCATGTTTTTGTATATGTCATAATACTCCCATGAGATGTGTCATAGATCATTTTCAACATTCTATTAAAATGGTATGCCACTGATTTCATAAGGTATTATGGGTTGTTCATACCTATGGAAAACATGTTATTAAGCCAAATGATAATGCACAAGGTCTCCCTGTACATGTTCATGTAAACAAGTACTTTCCATGGTTTGAGGTATGATTGTTTATTATTATTTATGTCATAAAGATGATCAATATGTATATTATTATCTGAAATTGTGTTATATCATGTTTTAGAAATGTGTAGCAGCTATTGATGGCACACATGTTAGTGTCAGGCTTCTTTCAAACAAACTAAGTGCATTTAGGAGTAGAAAGAGTGTCATAACAATCAATGTGATATGTGCTTGTGACTAGGACATGCAGTTCACATATGCCCATGCTAGATGGGAGGGCAATACAAATGACTCGAGGGTGCTTAGTGAGGCTATCAGTAATCTGAAACACAGATTTCCATGGTCTCCAACAGGTTTATGAATAATATATATTATTATCTTGTAATGTGATGGTGATATATTCACTTGTTTGTATTCAACATTTTTTGTACATGGAACTAACTTGTAATGTGACTTGAACTCACATTTACAACCATGTAAATAAACTTATAATGTAACTTGACCATGTTATTGGTAGTGGTGGAGCTAGGAATATTTTATAAGGGGGCAAGCTAAAGAGTAAATACAATAAAGTTCTTAAGTAAAAAAAAAAAAAAAAAATTCATAAATTAACTTTAACTCAACAAAGTTGTGACCTATATTTTTCATTGTACTAAAATCATTTTTAATTTATTCTAAGCTAAATTTTTAGTAATATATATAGTTAAAAAATTACTCATATCTTATTTTCCATCTTGTACACTAAGATGATCCCATATTGGTCGTTAATACACAACACTAGTATGAAGAGTCAAGCATAAACTACTATCTATAGTGAGATAAACAAACAATTAAGCAAAAATATATATAACTTGGATAGAGGAAAATCTTAATATAATTAATTCTTCTTTGGCTTTGTGGATGCCTGAGGACCGAGGATGAGTTTGAAGAGTTGCAGGTAGCTTGTGGGGATATCACAGTCCATGGGCCCGAGGAGGAAAGCCGCCCGAGGAAAGGAAGAGATGAGTCAAAGTACTTAAGGCATTCCAAGTAGGAGCGAGTCACCTTCACATTAAATGGTGGGCAACAGCTTTATCAGCTGCATTGATGAGGAAGTGACCTGAACAGTGCAAGTCACAGCTAAACAAACTCCTTCCACCACCTTCTTCAGATGTAGAAAGAGACAAGTGTCATGAGAGGAAACTAGTTAGGTAGGGCTGGATGGTTGAGATATAAAGAAAGGAAAAGTATATAAGAAAATGGGGGGTTTACAGAAAAAGGGGATTGAGACAGTAGTGTAAAAAAGAAACAAGAAGAGCATTGAGAGAAGAGAGTGAACAATATAACTTTTTGTAGAATCTTAACCTCCTCAAGCAAACTTGTGGAGGGATATGCTCATCTATTCTATAACATTAGCTCTTTCCTCTTTATTTTTATCCTTGGGCAAAGCCCTCTCTTGTTGTTCGTTTCTTTCTCTTACAAATTTCATTGATTTGGGCTAAGGTTGAACTATACAACCCACTGTTCTAAGTGGGCTTGAATTGCAAGATTTTTTGGTCCTTATAGGCTCAAAATTTATTGTTTTTATCTTCTTCTTAATAAAAATTACGAATTTCTTATCAAAAAAAAAATTATCATACAATACATGACACTATTATATATTTTTATATATATATTATATAACATTCACTCTCAATAACACATTCACTCATGACTCAACAAAACGGTAATATTATTAATATATTATATAAAGTTATAAACAAAAATATAAAGAAATCACAGCCTCAAGATTTTTATTTTTATTTTAATTTTATTGAGATTGTCAGACTCACAAATGAAGCTTAGCCAAATGAAACTTGGCCAAATTAAAATTGCTAAAGTACAACATACAGGGTTCCTGAAAAAAAAAAAAGTACAACATACAGTTGTATAGCACATTGTAGTAAACCTATTACACTAGTTTACTCTTTAGTAGTATGTTACTTGGTGTTCACAAGTTAAATACCAAGTGAGAGAGAGAGAGAGAGTTTGAGAGAGAGATACCAGTGGTACTGTGACAGAGCTTGGAGTTGATGGATGACCACAGATTCATGGCGAGGTGACTAGCGGCGTGATGGGTTAAGTGCACAACACACACTAACTTAGATTTTTTTTTTTTTTTTTTTTTTGGGAAAAAAATTGTTCTTTGGTGATTTGGAATGTATTAAAAAGGAGAATTTTGGATTTTTTTTTTTCTTTTGGTACTTGAAAGGCCATGATGGGCTACAAAATGGGCTATCCTGGTGGTAATTTTTTTGGGGGTCTATTTTGTATCAATTCAATTTATGGGTTTTTTTTTTTTTTTTTTTTGCACTAATTATTATTTTTGTGATTTTTAGAACTACTTGAAAATTTTGAGGGACCACTTATAAATGCTTAAGGTCCAAATTTTAGATTTTGAGGGACCAAATTCCGAAATTTGAGAGGGGGCTAGTTAGTTATATTTTGTATAAATTCTAATTGTAGCACCCATACTAATGGAAATTGGAAAAGCTAGGGGGGGGCCATGCCCCCACCCCACTAGCGCCGCCTCTGGTGATTTGTATTGAGCATGATGTAACTAAACTAATTATCCACTTAATATTTACTATGACAATGGAATATGTTTATTTAGTATTATTTCTACAAATCTCTTGAGTTGTATTACTATTTGTATATCAATAAAACATTAACATCATGTAATAAACCATGTGTTATAGAGCTAGAGATTTACATCTGATGTAATAAACCATGTGTTATAGAGATAGAGATTTACACCTGATGTAATTAAACCATGTGTTATTAATTTTACATATCTCCATTTTCATCAAAACTCATTTATATCAATCACCAAAATAACATCAAAACACATATATACCAATAACCTAATTAGCAAAACACATATCCATGTTTATACAAATGCATATATAATATCACCAATATAAATAATAAGCCCATTCGGCCAACGTAGGCAGTCATATCCATGTTCATACAAATACATATATACTATCATCATCATAAATAAAAAAACCACTCGGCCAATGTAGGCAGTGATCTTACTAAGTTAGTGTTTACACATTAGTTTTAGCATAATTCTACAGTCATTGTGGTAGGTTCAATTGTCTTCGGTCCAACTTTGCCAAATGAGCCAACAAAGAAAAGTAGCACAAGGAAGAAGACCCATGACATAACTAGTGCAACTTTCCACTTTATCTCTTTCTCTCGAGCCATTCTTTCTCATCTGATTCGCAACCCCCAACTCATTCGATAGCCTATTCAGCTGTTGGATGATCCTTCTAGTAAGTTCACTGCCACGCACGTAAGTTTTTGGATCCATCCACTCAAAGAAGCCACAAGTCGTACCAAACTGAGAAAATAATAATAGCAAAATTTCAGCTTAGAGCTAAAATAATATAGAAAATAATCTCACTATGAAAATCTATTGGTACCTTATATTGGTTACAACCCCAAAATCTCCTCACAAAATTATGTATGGTCCAAGATGTTCTCATTACAGAAGTTTCACAGCTGCAGATATGCCCAATTGCACTCGAGTAAAAACTACTTGAGAAAGACATTGTAAGGATGTTTTAGGCCTCCTTCAAATATTGTTCCAACATATTAAAAATTTAAAATGGCTAAGAACCAACAATAAATTACTCAATGCTTATATATATATATATATATATACTTATTTATTTATTATCCCACAAAAGTCCTAACAAAGAATGAAAAATGTATCATATTTTTTGTTAAATCATTTAAAAGTTAGAACAAGTACACCTGCCAACACTCTGAAATGAAGCATCATAACAAATAAAATTGTATGTTAACATCACTAATCTAGTAGCATGTACATAACCATGGAAGAAGCATTTGACATTACAAAGAGAATACCCTAGGCACTCAAAAATTTGAACTGCAGCAGAGAGATGAGAGACGAGAGCAGCTTGTCTGAGTCGATCTAGCCTAGAGCTGAGAGCTGAGAGCTGAGAGATGTGAGTGCTCTGCTATTCTTGGGTAGAGATGAGAGATGTGAGTGCTCTACTCGGTTTTAACAATTGAGACTTTGTTACCGTTCTGACTGCATAGTAATTGACGTGACCCGTGCAGCTGAAAAAAAAAAACACTTCTTTTTCCTAAAAGAGGGAACATTAGCCAAAACGGAGAAAAGTGCATTTCATACTCAAATTATGAACTCAAAATAGGTTTCCAAACAAACTCAAATATGAAAATTGGTCCTTTTTTTTAATATTTAGATTCTTAAAATGAATACAGAAAAGTGAAAATGAAAAGTGAATACACCATTTTTAGAACCAAGCATCATCTAAGAGATTTTAGTTTTCTCTTATAGTGTTTATTTTGAGGATGGTAGAGTAAAGAGATAACAAACTCTTTTATTTGGTTGAAAAAAAAAAAGATGAAAAATGTAATTTGTATTACACTTATATCCCTATTACATAATAATTTTTTTTTAGATAACATTAATTTTTTTAACAATATATAAAATAGATACACACAATTTATTATATATATTTTTGGATAAACACAAAAATTTAAAAAATTTAAAAAAATACAGTGTCAATAAAAAAATAAACAACACATTGAAAAAGAATAAAAGGATAAGTATGACTAACTCAATTAACCACAACCATATCCAATAAAACCGAGACATATCCTTCAATTAAAAAAAATAATGGAGAACAAAAAAAGAAGTAGAAGCAAAGAACAGACAAAAAATAAGGAAGTAGAATCAATGATAGAAAAAAGAAAGAAGGATAACAAATCAGGTGTTGTAACAGTAAGGGACCTAATGGTCTTTCACATTCTTTCCAAGTTTTCTCTCAAATTTTGAAATATTGTGATTTGGTGGGCCCGGGAGAAAATACATTAGACCACTAATTTTCCCTTCCAACAAAATAAGTCAAAACTAAGTTTTTTCCCTACTTTCTCTCCCATTTTCCGTCCTCTCAGTTTTCACCTTAACCAAAAAGGATCAGCTAATGTGAGAGTTTCAACTCAAGCACCTCTTTCTTAATTAAGTTTTTTTTTTTTTTTTCCTAAATTCCTCTCTCTCTCTCTCTGTGATCGTGAACCTCATTGAACGAGTCTACCATTTTACAAGGATTGATATAGCTTTTAGATTCCAAGATGAACTGTGATTTGGATGTGGATTGACATGCTTCTGTGTTTGATTTGGTTGTGTGGAAATGGAAATGCGAAACTACATAGTAAATCCCTAAAGTTTATTTGCTGAGCACAATTGGTTCCTAAACTTTTAAGTGAGTGCTATTGGTCTCTAAAGTTTTAAAAATGAGTATTATTGATCCTTTTATTAACTTCTGTTAGTTTTGCACAATTGGTTCCTAAACTTTTAAGTGAGTGTTATTGGTCTCTAAAGTTTTAAAAATGAGCATTATTGATCCCTTTGTTAACTTCTATTAGTTTTTTTTGCTTATGTGTCAAATGGAACAATGATGTGTCTTTTTTTAATGACATGGCAACTGTTTTCAGTATAAAAAAATTACTTGCCAACAAACACACCNTTAAACATAATAATTTTTTTTAGATAACATTAATTTTTTTAACAATATATAAAATAGATACACACAATTTATTATATATATTTTTGGATAAACACAAAAATTTAAAAAATTTAAAAAAATACAGTGTCAATAAATAAAAAAATAAACAACACATTGAAAAAGAATAAAAGGATAAGTATGACTAACTCAATTAACCACAACCATATCCAATAAAACCGAGACATATCCTTCAATTAAAAAAAATAATGGAGAACAAAAAAAGAAGTAGAAGCAAAGAACAGACAAAAAATAAGGAAGTAGAATCAATGATAGAAAAAAGAAAGAAGGATAACAAATCAGGTGTTGTAACAGTAAGGGACCTAATGGTCTTTCACATTCTTTCCAAGTTTTCTCTCAAATTTTGAAATATTGTGATTTGGTGGGCCCGGGAGAAAATACATTAGACCACTAATTTTCCCTTCCAACAAAATAAGTCAAAACTAAGTTTTTTCCCTACTTTCTCTCCCATTTTCCGTCCTCTCAGTTTTCACCTTAACCAAAAAGGATCAGCTAATGTGAGAGTTTCAACTCAAGCACCTCTTTCTTAATTAAGTTTTTTTTTTTTTTTTCCTAAATTCCTCTCTCTCTCTCTCTGTGATCGTGAACCTCATTGAACGAGTCTACCATTTTACAAGGATTGATATAGCTTTTAGATTCCAAGATGAACTGTGATTTGGATGTGGATTGACATGCTTCTGTGTTTGATTTGGTTGTGTGGAAATGGAAATGCGAAACTACATAGTAAATCCCTAAAGTTTATTTGCTGAGCACAATTGGTTCCTAAACTTTTAAGTGAGTGCTATTGGTCTCTAAAGTTTTAAAAATGAGTATTATTGATCCTTTTATTAACTTCTGTTAGTTTTGCACAATTGGTTCCTAAACTTTTAAGTGAGTGTTATTGGTCTCTAAAGTTTTAAAAATGAGCATTATTGATCCCTTTGTTAACTTCTATTAGTTTTTTTTGCTTATGTGTCAAATGGAACAATGATGTGTCTTTTTTTAATGACATGGCAACTGTTTTCAGTATTAAAAAATTACTTGCCAACAAACACACCACCCTCAGGTCAGCCATTGTCTCCGACGCACCTCTGGCTCAAGCCAGCACTTAGTCCCCCTCCTCGGCTCACCTCCCCAAGTGCTCCTTCTCGTTGTGGAAACATCCTGCGACCTCATATGGATTATCTCTAGTAAGTCTCATCAAACAAACTCAATAATTTCTTCAAATGGTACCCAGAGTCCAATCTCGAGATAGATGGTGGAAAATCCATTTTTCAATAACCCCAGTTGCAACAAAATAGATGGTGGAAACCAAGAGGTGGGTCTATTAGAGAACACATTTAAGCTCACGAAACCACAAAACAAAGAGGTTGGTCTTGCTTTATTTATTTATTTATTTTGGGCTACCTTGGTCTTACTCTGTTAGTTTTTTTTTTGCTTATGTGTCAAATGGAACAATGATGTGTCTTTTTTTTAATGACATGGAAACTGTTTTCAGTATTAAAAAATTACTTGCCAACAAACATACCACCCTCAGGTCAGTCATTGTCTCTGGCGCACCTCTAGCTCAAGCCAGCACTTAGTCCCCCTCCTCGGCTCACCTCCCCAAGCGCTCCTTCTCGTTGTGGAAACCTCCTGCGACCTCATATGGATTATCTCTAATAAGTCTCATCAAACAAACTCAATAATTTCTTCAAATGGTACCTAGACTCCAATCTCAAGATAGATGGTGGAAAACCCATTTTTCAATAACCCCAATTGCAACAAAATAGATGGTGGAAACCAAGAGGTGGGTCTGTTAGAGAACACATTTAAGCTCACGAAACCACAAAACAAAGAGGTTGGTCTTGCTCTATTTTTTTTTTTTTTTGGGCTACCTTGGTCTTGCTCCTAATTGATGGTGTCTAGTTTAGTATATTGAAAAATAGCAATATTAATAGACGTTATAGAACAAGATTCGAAGGAATAGGAAATGATTGGGTTTTTGGCTTTTATTTTTAGGGCCAAACGAAGAAATGTGTGGTAAGCAAAATTGGGGTTATAGGGATTGGGTCCAGACACTGCCGATGTAGGTGACAAGGAGGACGGGTTGGGGTGGAAACCCAAGGAGGAGGGAGATGAAAGTATTGTCTAGATCTAGCAATGGCACTTGAGACTATGGCGGGCTTGAAGCAGTGGCAGTTTGAGGAGAGAGCTTGGCATGAGGTGAGTGGTGTGTTTGCTGACATGTAATTTTTTAATACTAAAAATAGTTGTCATGTCATTATAAAAAGACACATCATTATTCTGTTAAACACATAGGCAAAAAAATTAACGGAAGTTAACAATGTAAGGTTGAATTTAATCAACCATCTTGTTGGCTTTATTCCGTGCCAAATTTGCTTGTATTTTAGCATTTAGTAACCCTGTATTTAGGTGGGAATCTTGTAAGGGTAGTGAGTGAGAGAGTGTGAAGAAATACTCAAGATTGTGCAAAGAAATAGGGACTCGCGATTGGATCTCGCAGGTGGCTTGCGGCTTGCAAGTCGCTAGAAGTTGCACACGTGCCAAGCATGCCAAAAGCTGAAGAGACGCGCTAGCTGTCGCACTAAGGACAAAAGTCCCAGGCTGACCAGGCCGTTAGCTCGCGGCTTGAACTCGTGACTCAACCAAGTCGCGAGGCCAGGTCACCAACTTGCCCTATTTGGCAAAAACTGACATTTCACATTCCACTCTCACCCTAGTATAAATACCCCTCATTCTCACGAAATGTAGAGAGTTTCCAGAGAGAATTTTAAGGGAGAAACCCTAGAGAAAACAAGATTGCCTCATCCACAATCTTCACCCAAGAGACTCTTCAAATTCCTCTACTCTTTTCCTCACCATTGATACATCCTTGAGAGATTCTTGACCAAATTATTTTCTCACCATACCCACGTCTGTAAGAAGGTTCTTTTGGTGCTAAGGGAAGCAGTTTGGAAGGGACCAATGACTATTAGTTGATGTTATGGTTTATAGTAGAATCTGGTAAGCTAGAAAAGAAAAAGGTTCGGCACAACCTCGTTGGAGCAGGAAGCTTAGAGGGGCTTAGGTACCTGAGTAGATTAGGCTTGGAGGGCCTATTGCTGTTCATGTATCCCAACTACATTTTCTAGTGGATTATTTACCACTTGGAGGGCGGTGGATAGGTTTTACACCGAGGACTTCGGTTTCCTCTTCGATAACACATCGTGTGTTTTCCTTGTGTTTGCATCTCTCTTCTCTTTATCTTTACCATTTAATTATTGCTGTGATTGTGATTATTTATGGTTTAGATTGTTTATCGATTCTGGTATAAGTTTGTTTTCATCTTCCGCACATTTATTGTTTGATATAAAGCTTGAATTGGTAATTTGTTGTTTGGGGGTCTAAACGTTCATAGTGTTTTCAACGCTATTTGAACTTTCAAACAAAGGGATTGATAATGTTTATTTTTAAAACTTTAAGGACCAATAGCACTCACTTAAAACTTTAGAGACCAATTGCACTCAGTAGGTAAACTTTAGGGACTTGCATTGTAGTTTTTGCCAAATGGAAAATACTAGGTTGTAGAAGAAAGAAAGGAGAAACAATATTTAAATGAGATATATATTACAGAAAAAATAATCACCTATTAATTTGAAAAGTGATTAGCTAAAATACAAAAAGTAATTTCTTATTCTACAATTAAGAGAAAATTTTGGATAAACCAATGTGAATGCTCTATGCTCTTATATGCTAGTGATAACCAAAAAAAAAAATATACATATATATACACACACACACATTTCTCTCCATAGCTAACATCAGTTTATTCAAAAAATAAAAAATAAAAGAGATAACATATTTTTTTGTTTATCTAGAGATAATGTCAATTTATTCAAAGCAAAATAAAAGAGGAATAGCTTCAAGGAAACACAATATAATTGTGCAACAACTGCATCAATTATATTGTGATTTCGGACTAGCAAAAGTGCATTCACATGAATGAGAAAATAAAATATTCACAAGAGACAACAATATTTAATGTGGTTTGGCCAACTTCATGCCTACATCCACAAGCAATGCCAACCAAAAATCCACTATCAACGATATGGATTACAAAGACATTAATCAACACTCACAAACCTCACCAACATGAACTCACAAACCCAAGGCCTCAAAACACCCAATAACTTTCTCACAATCACAAACAAACAAACTCTCAACACAAAACTACAAGTAATCTTTCAACCCCAAATAATCTAACAACTACTCTTCAAAGAAATCCAGTCATGTTCTTTTAGGAGTTTTTCCACTCTCTCCATGTGGGAGGAACATTGGGCAAAATCCACCAAACCCTTTGTAACAATGCATATTTATAAGACTTCAATTCTATTTCTTGATGGATATCGAATACTCATTACTTCTTTAATAAGGAATACTTTTCCTTCTATGTCAAAGAGAATCCTTGTCTTCCACACCACAGAAAAACCTTTCCTTCTGTGCCAAAGAAACTTAAACCAAAACTAATTAGGAATTTGAGACAATATTTAACAATACTCCTTTCTCTTTGCAGCTAATGTCAGTTTATTCAAAAAATAAATAAAACAGAAAACATCTTTTTGTTTATCTAGAGATAATGTCGATTTATTCAAAGCAAAGTAAAAGAGGAATGGCTTCAAGGAAACACAGTAAAGACTATGAATGAGCAAGTGTATATTCTTCCAAAAATATCCCCAATTTATTTTATTAATAAATATCAATAAAACAATCCTTTTAAAATTTAATATAAAAATTAAAATTTGAGAGAGAGAGAGAGAGAGAGAGAGAAAGGTGTTTGTTTAAAGGAAAAACTAAGGAAATGTATGAAAAAACTTGAACAATAAAAATTTCATAACAAACTACAACACCAAATAGTTAGAACAAATTAAACAAGTTTTTCTTTCAAACTTTCTCACCAACCACCCAAACACAGTTCAAAGCCATACAAAATAAAATTGTCTTTCAATTTCTCACAATTTCCATCCAACCAAATGAATACAACCCATTCAAAACCTTTTTTTTTTTTTTTTGGTAATAAATTTTAACTTATGTTGAAGTTTGTGAGCCCTAACCCAACCTCAAGCAAATGCCTCCTTTGTTCTCTAATTTGGCCACCACATGAATGGCAAGCCATGAACCACCGAAAGGCCAATTGTGGTGGTCAAGAGTCTCATTACTACCCGATCAGTTTATGTTAATGACAAATATGATTTGGTTTTTGATTTGCAGAGCGTGAGTTTGGAAGTGTGGTTGTTTGGTTGGGTTTTGGCTGGTTGGTGATGGCATGGGTATATGGGTTGTGGGTGAAGCCAATTTTTGTAGGGAAAGGATCCCCTCTTATTGAATCCTCAAATTCCCTCTTATTTTTAGCCTGTTGTGAAATACGTGACATTTATTTGATTTTTAAATGCTACATATCTGACATCTAAATAAATATTTGAGGATTCAATGAGAAGATCTTATCCCTGTATGAGGTCTTGGACATGTACAATTGATTTGGGGAGTAATTTATTATGTGACAAAGTAGTAATGAGAGGAGGTGCACATTGTAGATAAAGAGAGGAAGTGGAGAAGATGGATTTTTTTACATTTCTAGACCCTTTTTTTCTTTATAAATTAAATTAAATTATTTATTTTTAAAAAAATTATATAATTAAATTTGAAAATAAATATTTTATTATAAAATGAGTCAAGTGTAGTGCGCATGATCATTTTTTTTTTTGTCAATTATAAGCAACATAAATTTAAAAGGGATCAATTTTGAATTTTTCAAATAGTTTAAAAATGATTTTATTTTTTTACTTTTTTTTATACATAGGTTTTTTTTTTTTTGAGAAAGTTTTTATACATAGGTTAAAAAAGGAATAATGACACTTAATTAAGAGTATGTTGTGGGGGGGGGGGGTGTTTGCAATTGAACTAAATTCAAGGGGTCTTTTTCATTTTGGCTAGCAAAAGGAATAGGTTAATATGGCCCTAATGTCTTCTATAATACCCAAAAAATAGAATGCCAATGAGTATAGTGAGACACCAATAGAGTATAACACAAAAATAGCACCACTTTTGTGAATAATCTAAGATTAGCCTTATTCTTGCACCATTTATACATGCAAATAAAGCAATTCAAGTTTCTACATATAGAAGATCACCATGATCAATTGATACTGTACCGAAGGCCATTTTGAGTTTATTAGAGGAATGAAATATTTCTATACCGGTGTATCGTCTTGATGTTACCATTGTTTATATATAATATATATATATTATATTTATATAACCCAAATATTAGCACAAGTACATTAACCCAATATATTAGCTTAAATAATATATTTATTTTATAGTATATGTTCTTTTAAGTCTATATTTGTTCTTATTACTATTTCTTAATATTGTACTAGTCAAAACACTTAAAAAGACCTCAACACAACCAGTATGGTTCAATATTTTTTCCAATACGTTTCAAAAGAGTACTAGTACTAGTTTAATGACTTGTATAGTACATACCCAATGTGTCTTTTACAAGATCTAGATGACTCTCACGCCATTGTGTGTGCTTTAAAGGTTTTAATGGTGTTTCTTTCTATCTCCATAGGGTCAATACAACTTGGCTCATGGATTTGCTCATTTCATCAAGAGGAATGTTGAGAGCTTGGTTGTCATTGAACAACATCCTTACCCATTAAGAGGCTTATATAGGAACTATGTTATGATAGGTCAGCCTAAGAGAGACCAAACTACTTGAGCTACAAATCTTGAATTTATTATCTCTTTTTTTTTTTTTTTTTTTTTTTTTTTTTTTGTTGGTAAACATGAATTTATTATCTCTCGACTTGGAAGAATATTCAAACTGACCTTCTCCATACGAAGAGTTTTGATCGATCTAAAAAATAAAAAGTTTAGTCGATCTTGAAATTAGTCTTTCTACCGTTTGTTCTATTATGGCCTCAACAAATCACTATCTAATGTGAAACGCTGAACTTGGTCCCCTCTAAAAGCTAATTTAGATGAGATTATTATTATTATTATTATTATCATCATTATTTTGTAACCTATTAATAGGAGAATTTACCATAAGGTGATAGATTTCTAAATTCTATCCCTCCCTATCATTTGGGATTTGGCACATACACTTCTTATTATCTTAAAAGGAAGTGTTGTTGATTATATGGACCATATTAGATCTAAATTCTAGTCTCTATATTTTGAAAATGATTGTATATAATTTCTACCCCTTCACTTTAAACAATCGAGTGATTTTCACAATATTGCTTTACCGTTGTGTTTGGTTTGACAGAAAATGTTGGCCAACCGAAAATTGCTTTCTCGTTGATTATAAAAGAAATGCACTTATTAAGAAAATTAGTTTACGCTTTTATTTTCCATAAACCATTTTCCAACTCACCCAAAATTTATCAACAGAACCTCCACCCTCTATCCATGGAACCAAACACAATTACATATCCAAAGTAAGGAGTAACATTGTAAGAACTAGGTAGAATTATGAGATATAGAACCATTGCAAGAACTTCAACCGGAACATGGTTTGAACTTCCCAAGGAGCAATGACTCGTCGGTTTATGGACCTGCAAAGGGGAACAAGCTTATTAATTTGGTTGGTCTAATAAGTAAGATTAGCCAAAGGCACTCCAAAAATTAAGTTAGCAAAAGAATTATGTGATGAAACCTTACAAATTAACCATAAACAAAAGTGCATAACTTTCCATTTCTTGCTCAAAATGCCGTTTAAGAGAAGGAATATTTATTTATTTTTAGTTCACTCTAGTTAACACGCGCTCAAAGTGGTTGGTCTGATTTCCTTAATTACCCAGTTCAGGTAAGCGGGGCCCACACAGTAACTGGGTTAAAAAAACACAACCTCTATCTATCAATGCTCATCATCGGTGATCACCAGACACCAACAACAGCCGAGTCGAAAATAACAAGATAGATCGAACGAGAAAGCAATGTTTTGGATAACAACCAGAGAAAATCGAGTCATGGGATTTTGTCCCAAATCCACATCATTCACTCACTCACACCCAAACCCAACAACAAAAAAAAGAAAAAAAACAAAGGCAACAGTACTCATTTCATTTGATGTTGTTGTTGTTGTTGTTGTTATTGTAATAACATCCGCATGTGTTGGGATTTGGATGTTTTTAGAGTTTGTGGAATCAAACAAGAAATGGGATTTGTTCCTTTTTTACTATATTCATTCATTATTTCCTTAATTTATAAGTCAGATTCTATCTGTTTATTTTTTGGTTGGGTTATCACTTTACTAGTTCGTCAAAAAAGATGGATCAAATAATTCAAACAACTCTCATTCCCAATACATACGCTAATAATAATTACTATAATAATATGTCCTCATTGTAACTGTAGTTAAAAACTGACACTTTTTTTTTCTTTAATTAATTGCGCGACTTAGTTTTTTTATGTACATGATTTTTCAATTTTTTTTAAAAGCAGTGAGTGAGAGAGCGAATTGGATTTTTATTAGAGAGAGAGAGAGAGAGAGACATACCCTTTGCGGTTTCGTTGAGATTTCTTTATTATTCTTCTTATCATTATTATTATTATTATTAGTCCTAACCTTAGGGTTCCTTTACTTTATACTTTACTTTTTTTCTTCATTCGATTTTTGTGTTAGGTCTCTGATCTCTCTCTCTCTCTCTCTCTAATCTCAATTCTTTGAAAGTTCTGATTCAATGATTTTTTGTTTATTTTTTTGGATGTAATGATTAAATTGTGAGAAACAAGGTGGTGGGTTGGGCATTTTTTTTTTTGAATTTTTGTTGTGGTTTGGGCAATTGGGTATGCACATACATGATGTTTCATGCGGCACAAGGGCAAGGGCTTTCAAAAAATCAGTGTAGTTTGCTAGCAGTTGTGTGTGGAAAAGTCTCTGTTTCTGATAAGAAGCAAAAGCTGAAACAAGTGGTTTCAGTTTCAGATAATAAACCCAGATACCCTTTTCCGGACCTTGCTTATTCTGGTCGTCTCCAGGTATGTAATTTCATCCATTCTTCTAAATTTCCTGTTTCTGATAATGGGTATTCTTTATTTTTTTTTTAAAGAAGCATTGTGTGTGTGTGTGTGTGTGTTTTTGACTAGTTTGTTGAGGATTCATATGCCAAAATTGTTGAACTAAGGCTTAGTTACATAGTAAATAATATAATATAATGTTTGCAACTGAAGAATGAATGCAATGCAGGTTCAAGTTCTGAGCAATCCTAGTACTGATGAGTTCAGGAGAGTTGTTGAATCAACGGAGCCCAATTTTGTTTATCTGCAAGGTGAGCAGCAACCAGGTGCATTTAGTGAAGAAATTGGGTCTCTTGTATGGGGAGACGTTGATTTGTCCACCCCAGAAGCCTTGTGCAGACTATTTGGTTCCACATTGCCCACCATTGTGAGTTTCTACTTCTTTATCATTCATTCTATGATTGTATTTGTCAGTTCTAATCTAATCTGCTATACTTTCTAACTTCAACTTCTTTATCATTAGTTTTATGGATTGTATTCATCAGCTCTAACCTAATCTACTATACTTTTAAACTTCAACTTGAGTTCGGTGGATTATGTTTGAACTCGTGTAGCTTATCAAGACATTGTATTGGGGCCATGTAGATCAGATTAGAAATTGATTGTTAGTTTATGAATTTGACAAGTTTCTGATACCACTTGCTATAATTAGTTTGTGAGGGAGTCAATGAGATAGAATATGAAGGCATGGCAAACGGGCAGAGTTGGGTCAGATCAGGGGTGCCCTCTTTGCGGCAAGGAAAACCAGTGTGGGAGGGGTCAGGGCTGGGGCTGGTTATAGGTATTTTGCCATCCCTAATGAAGTAGTTTCAACATTAATGATGTGGAGATGAAACAAAAAAAAGTAGAGACAGGAGAGAGAGAGAGAGAGAGAGAGAGAGAGAGAGAGATTACAAGTGTTTTTGGGGATGATAATAGAATATGTAAAAAAAAAATTATAAATAGGATAGGCATAAAAGTATTAGATTATATATATGTAAATAATTTAAATATATATTAAATAAAAACATATATATACACATTCAGGGTGAGGCTGGATGGGGAGAGCAAGACCTATTCCTGTTTCGTCACCTTTTCAGGGCAAGGAAAATCCTTGTGGTTTGCCATCCCTCTTGTGATGGTTCAAATTAAGATCCATAAATTCTAAGTCGCATTTTTGTATCCAATCATCTTATTTGCTACCACAAGATTGATTGTAGTTTTTTTTCCCTAACCAATTAAGTCTAATAATTTCTTTGTGTGTGTGATGCAATTTTTTTGTGTTTATTTGACACAATTATTTATAGTACCCCCTCTCAAATGATTGTGCAGGTTTATTTAGAAATACCCAATGGTCAAAAATTAGCAGAGGCACTTCATTCTAAGGTTTGTAGGCAATTCAATTGTCGTACTACTACTACTACTGATATTGTCAACTTGGGGGAAAGAGAGATGGTCTGTTGGGATTTGAAAGTTGGAACCTCTACCATACGCACTTTTAATGCCATTTCAATTAAGGTTTTTTTTTTTTTAAATTTCAGTGTTTTTCTTTTGCAGGGAGTTCCTTACATCATATACTGGAAAAATGCATTTTCATGTTATGCAGCATGCCATTTTCGCCACTCACTTTTGTCAGTGGTACAAAGGTATAATCATCTACGATTCTATGTTTTCATTGAAGATAAACACAATATGGCTTATGTATCCTTAGTGCGATATAAGTATAATGAATGAGTAAATCAGCAATGAGGTAAGGATAGTACTTGGATTCAAAGGATTTTTCAATTGTTTGTGTGTTTTGGTCTATGGACTGAATTTAGTTGATCTTGACCAGTGAATCCATAATTAGGTTTATCCATCTCCTGGAAAATGTCTAAAATTTTTCCTGGTATGCCAATATGACCTGTGTAATCTTAGGCTCTATTTTGCATTGCAGTTCATGCAGTCATACATGGGATGCATTCCAGCTTGCTCTTGCATCTTTTAGGCTGTATTGTGTACGAAACAGCAATGTGTTACCTTCTAATAGCCAGAAGACTAATGGTAAGCCAGGACCTTGCTTGCTTGGGGACCCTCCCATGATTGATGTTGCTCCAGCGGAGGTAGATGTGCAGGAGGAAGAAAGCTCTTCTGGGACTCTTTCTGCTATCAAGATATATGATGATGATGTGACCATGCGGTTTCTTGTTTGTGGAGTTCCATGCACACTGGTAAGCGTGGTTTCATAGTTTCCACTTACATGTTTTACTTGTCACTTGGCTCAAATGCATTCTGAATATATCCTTGGGTATGTGTTTACAAATGGTTTTCCTCCAGGATGCATGCTTATTAGGATCTTTGGAGGATGGACTTAATGCTCTCTTAAGCATAGAAGTAAGTATCCCGCACCAATATTTTATTTTTTTCCAAAGTCCTATATCTTGCATCTTCACTTTTTCAGACTTCATGTTATTATGGCTTTGCATTAGGCTGGTTAGACCCTCACTCCCCAGACACCCCCACACCCCCCCCTCCCCCCCAAAAAAAAAAAAAACCAACAGAAACCCAACCAGATTGCAAGAAAGAAGAACACAGAAGACCTATAGAAGTAAAATGATCTTGACACCAAAAGATTCTTGCCTTTTAATAGCCAGTCATCAATTGGAAGCGGGCAAGATGGTGATGAATTGTGATTGGTCTAAACCTTCGACCAGCGACTTATTGTGACCCGCCCAAAATGCCCATACAGACTAAGACCTTATTCATACAGCGAAGAAAGGCCGAGCGGAAGGGGCAGTTAGCTGGCTGCTTCTTGGCCACGTCCCCCTGCTTATATATACGAGATACTTGATCTAAATTATCAAATAGGAAATTGCATACCATTAACCGATATACGTATAGGAACATGGGTACATGATATTGAATGTCATCCAGGTCTCACGAGCTGGGCAAAATTAATCATCCCCAAAAATTTTACGCGAAACTACACTATTGATCCCTCAAGTTTGCCTAATAAGCACTATTGGTCCCTCAAGTTTAAAAAATGAGCGCAATTGGTCATTCTATTAACCGCAGTTAATTTAAGTGCCTATTTGGCTAACAGATGAATGATATGGCAAATTTTGACTGATGTGGCATCAAATTTAATATAAAAAAAATTCAAATTCAAATCTGACTCAAAAAAACCCATCAATCCATTAGAAGCCAACCCATTTCAAACTAATCCATTAGCAAACAAATTTTCCAGATCAAACTCAAAATTGCTAACGCTCCTTGCTTTTTTGTTGAAATTCTCTTGTTTATATGGGTGGACTGAAATTTTCAAATGTGGTTTTGTTAAAATTGCTAACCCTAATCATTGCTTTGTTTGAATTGGCTGAAATAATTTCCTAATCGTGGATCGAATGGTTTGAATGGGGAACGAAAATGGGACCAAATGTAGAAGACCCCGGATAAAAAAAATCTTAAAAGTTGTGCATCATTCCCTTAATATCTTGATTTTAGGGCTGGCATTTTTTAGTTTGATTTGGGAATACTCATTTGTTAACAGGTCAATTTGAAATGGGTTGGTTTTTTTTTGAGTTAAATTTGGGTTTTTTTTTTTAATATTAAATTTGATGCCACATCATTCCTCCGTTAGCCACGTAGGCGCTTAAACTATCTGCGGTTAATAGAAGGACCAATCGTGCTCATTTTTTAAACTTTAGGGACTATTAGTGCTTATTAGGAAAACTTGAGGGACCAATAGTGTAGTTTTACCAAAATTTCATGTTTAATTCATCAGGTGCTCCTATCATATGTAGTTGGTAATCTCCAAATACCATACAAAGTTAAATTAGTACAGTTATAACAAGTCATTACCAATATACAATTTGATTCTTATATATGTGTCTTTAATATTATAGTATATGTTGGTTTGATGTCAATGCCATTGTTCAGTTTGCATTTGCCAAGTAGCCTATCATCATATGTATTTCTAGGATTATATATTATTATACCATTTCTATTTATAAAATAAATAAATATATATATATATATATGTATTATAGCATTTCTTTTTTCCAACTGTACCTTCTTTAACGTTGCTAGATGCATATGTCTTTATTTTCTCTTAAATTTTCCTTTTCTTGTTTCCTTTCAAATCTCACCTTTTGCCCCTTATTTTTCAGATCCGTGGGAGTAAACTTCATAATCGGGCAAGGTATTAAATAAAGTAGACCGGTTACGCAGCTTGAACCCCTTGTTCTACAGTATTATAACATACATCTGTTTGGTTGAGAGAGATGTTTTTAGTGACTAACAATCTCAACCCACATACTGCATTTTATTCAGTGCTATGAAATTGGTTTTTCACTTTTTATGTTATATCTTATTAGTTAATTAATTAGTTTCTTACTTGCATCAAATTTTATTGAGCATTTTCAGATACTGATGGATTATTATTTGCAGTGCTCCACCTCCTCCTTTACAAGCAGGGACATTTTCTCGTGGTGTTGTGACTATGCGGTGTGATTTATCAACCTGCAGTTCTGCCCACATATCACTTTTAGTGTCTGGTAGTGCACAAACTTGTTTTAATGATCAGGCAAGGAGAATTTCTTTTGACAAAAGTTGGGTCGTGTTTATATGTTTCCATTTGTGGGCTCTTCAAGTTCACAAGTACACATGAATTTATTATGTAACTTTTTTTATTATTATTATTATTGGATCTTCTCAGATTTTGGAGAATCATATAAAGAATGAGCTCATTGAGAAAAGTCAGCTAGTCCATGCACTGCCCAGCTCTGAGGAAACTAAACTTCCTCTGTCTGAGCCACGAAAGTCCACCTCAATAGCCTGTGGAGCAAGTGTTTTTGAAGTCTGCATGAAGGTTCCCACATGGGCTTCACAGGTTACGTTTCTGCTAAGCTTTTGATTTTAACATAGTTATTTCATGTTGATTTTAACATAGTTAATTTCTTTGTTTTTTCCTTTTTGATAAGTAAAAGATTTCATTCAATAAAAAAGAATACATACATCGGATGATTATAATACATTAGCATAGTTAGTTTCCTTAGTGAGGGTATGCTCCTGGCCATGGTAAAATATATTCTCGTTAATTGTTAGCCAAGATATTGGTGTCTATTGATTTTTATTTTATTAATGTAGATTGCAAAATCTTGAGTGTTTTTTGGTTTCATAGCTATTTTTATGGGTTTGTTTAAGTGGCACAGTGAAGATGCCACCTAGGCTGCTCTAGCCTTATTACATAGTAAAAGGTACTGGGTTCAAATCAATCTTCATGCTGGCTCACTATCATTCCAGAAAAATAAAAAAAGAAGATAAGCCTAAAGTGGTGCATGTGATAGTTAAATGAAAGTGTTCCCTTCATGATGTTTGAGAAAATAGTATTTGTTTGCCTTATATTTTCTGCATTTGTGGCTTAATCAAGCATTTATCTCTTGCTAATATCTACATAAGCCCCAAAATGTAAGAATTTGATTATATAATCTGTGGTTAAATGAAAAAGGATGTGGACTTGATAACTAAGGAGTTTTACATTCGATATACTTGATTTAAGCACATGCCATGATGTGAGTTAATTCTTTTTACTGATATGACATTTTTCTTGGAATGCTTTCTGCAGGTTTTGAGGCAGCTGGCACCAGATGTTTCCTACCGCAGCTTAGTTATGTTGGGCATTGCCAGCATTGAAGGCTTGTCAGTGGCTTCATTTCAAAATGATGATGCTGAACGCCTTCTTTTCTTTTGTACGAAGCAGGGAAAAGTAATCCATCCAAAGAATTCTATTTTTGCTGTGTCTCCCAGCTGGTTGATGCCTCCTCCACCTAGTCAAAAGAGATCTAAACCATGCCAAGAAACAAAACCTGTCACCTTTACTAGCCTGGAAAGGAAAAATGGAGATAAACGTAATGGTAGACAAAAAATGAATATTGCTGCAATGAGGCCAATCCCACAAAGTCATCGTCAGAAGATGCTTCCTTTTTCTGGAATTTCTGAGCCTGAGAGATTAGATGGAGACCGAGGAAAAAAAAACTTTCCAGTTGCCCCGGCAAAGCATAGTATGCCTGGCCCTACTGTTGTCACACACCGGAAATCAAGCTCTTTTCAGGCCCAGCAGATAATTTCTCTAAATCCTCTTCCCTTGAAAAAACATGGCTGTGGCAGATCTCCAATTCAAGTATGCTTGGAGGTTAGTCATTTGGTCTCCAGTTCCAAGAGTGTGGTTAGGCATTGCTTTCCATGTCACTATTGAAGTGGTTTAATATTTCATTTTCTTGGGTTAGAGAACCATTTTCTTTTAAAGTCACACACACATGTCAAGTTATTAAATGTTCTTAAGTTTTATATAAAATTTACTCATTGATCAAAACATTGTGTCATAAAACTTCTTTTACTCAGCAATATATTCCTGTCCTGGAATAAAAAGTCATTTCCTGATCTTTAATGTGTATCCAATGCTTATGTACAAGCGTTCAAGAAGTATCAGGTTTTTAAGTACTTGTGATAGTCATATTACTTATAAAAATATTATTAAAATTTGATTTTTCCCTTAAAATTTTCTATACATTTATGAGGTATATTATATACCCCATATCAGTAAGGATTCCTTGTAGAACTTATGAAGTATCTGTAGAAGTATCTGTGCTGCATAGGTTTAGTCTTTACAACAATAACAACAAAACTTTAGTTTCAAAATGTTGGGGTCAACTATGGATTCTCAACAGGCTAATCAGGGTTGGCCAAATGTATTAACCCGGATGCCAATGTTGCCTGTTGCTTACTGCTCACTATTTGTTACATCCTGGATTCAATCTAGTGCTTAGTTAGTAGGGGATGCTCCAACTTGTGTATGTAAAGGTTCCATTCGTAATAAAATGACTAAATTTTAGCTGAACGTCAACCTATCGCAACACATTACCTTTTTCCAGGCTATCTCAACTTTTAATATAAGTTGCATTCTTGTGAATTTATGTTTGGACATAGACAAAGAGTGTGTGTTATCTCTATTGTGACTTGTAAAACTAATTGGCAAACATGTCTGAGTTCTTGGGACTGCCATAATAGTATCAGTAATTAAAAATATAACACGCATGCTATATGGCCAGATTGTGCTCATAATTGCAAAAACAAAGCCATATGATTCTTAGCTGATGATTTAATCAATAGTTTCACTGTCAGTTCCTTGTGTAATTCCAATCAGCTTCGGTTTTATATTTTTGCACAATGTTTTTTGGAGCCAAAACCTACTAGTTTGAATAGATTTTGGCAGTAAGATCTTGTAAGTGAATTAGCTATTTGTGCAAATGAATGTTCTACCTTGAATCAAAATGTTGGATCTCTCGATATACTTGATGCAATTTATGTGCAAGGAGTTGTAATACTTATATGTCAACTTTCTTATCCTGGCAGGAGGAATTTTTGAGGGATGTAATGCAGTTTCTGACCCTTCGTGGACATACTCGTCTCATTCCTCAAGGTGGGTTAGCTGAGTTCCCTGATGCTGTTCTCAATGCTAAGCGTCTTGACCTTTTCAACTTGTATAGAGAAGTAAGTTCTTTACCTTATTAAAGGTTATTGAAAATATGCCAAGAATTAGCTTTTAAAAAGTTGGTCCCTCAGGTGGTTTCACGAGGAGGCTTTCATGTTGGGAATGGCATCAATTGGAAAGGACAAGTTTTCTCAAAGATGCGTAATCACACATTGACCAATAGAATGACTGTATGGTTTTTCAACTTTCATTGTTTTCCTCTTTTATTCTTGAGATGCTTTATGTTGCATGATATGCAATTGAAGGTTAGACCTTAATTGCAAAATTAATATTATGTCACATTGCGTAGTAAATGCCTTTTGTGATTGCAAGCTTATCTAATTGGGAACATTTGAAGTATCTGGGAGATGGTGTTTTCTAATGATTTTTTACTATTTTTTTTCAAAATATTGTTGACACAAATTTATTTTCAATATTTTCTGTTGAGCTTTATGACTTAACTTGAGGGGGCTAGATAGGCTGAAAGTAACTCTGGCAGTTTAAAAAAAAATAAAAAAATTTGCGATATTCTCTTGGGATCGGTTTCATATGATGTTATTGTTTCCTACTTCAAATTTCATTAGCCTGTTGTAAATTACAAGGATTTTGGAAAACTTTTGGAGGACTCAAGTTGTATTTCTGCTGATAATTAGGGTGTGGGGAATACACTAAAAAGGCATTACGAAACTTATCTTCTAGAATATGAATTGGCTCATGATGATGTAGATGGAGAATGCTGCTTGTTGTGTCACAGGTCTCTCTCTCTCTCTCTCTCTCTCTCTCTCTCTCTGTGTTGCTGTTTACTGTATGCATGCACACAAAACTGAATGCCTTACTAAACAATTTGAGTCTGCATGATATAACAGTAGTGCAGCCGGTGATTGGGTGAATTGCGGAATATGTGGCGAGTGGGCTCACTTTGGCTGTGATAGGCGGCAGGGGCTTGGTGCTTTTAAGGTATGATTGCCTCATTTGATTTCTTATACAAAATTTGGGTGAATGCTGTGGTAATTTACATGAACCCTTAGTAAGATTTCTTTTAATTTAATGGTGCCATGAAGTGCAAATTTACCTTAGCTTTTGGTTTCCTTCCATTTGGCTTTCCCTATTTGATCCATCTGCATGAAGATACAGACAGCATGAGTAGATTCAAAAATGTATATTTGATGTCTTGATGTCTTTATGATGATTGGCAGGACTACGCTAAAACGGATGGGCTGGAGTACATTTGTCCGCACTGCAGCATCACAAATTTCAAGAAAAAATCTCAGAAAATAACTAATGGATATTAATAGATGCCGGGAAGACATCTCAGGAAATTGCTAGTGAATATTGATGAGCCTTAGCCCACAACCTGCATGCCCTCCCCATGCTCTTTTTGCTCTAGAAAATCCCCCTAACCCTCTCCCAAATATAATCTGAGGGAAGGTGGGTGTAGGAATGTAATTATCATTTTATATTCCCATTGTTTTTAATTATAGATAGATTATGCTCAACACAAGCCCCTTAAATTTTCCCATTGTTCCTCTGTACCCTGCAGAAGGAGTCTCAAAATAGAATTGTAGATGTCAGTTTATGCAAATTAATTCAATAACATAGTTTTGTAGCTGTATGATATTGAAACAGTCGAATAATTTCCTGTGTTAAGGTGTACTCCCTATTGTTACAAATCATTTTTCCCCATTGGGCTAGGTACGCTGTCTATATATAATACAGCCCGCTATTTAGTCTTAGCAACGACAGTTCTATCACATTTTAGATTTCATTTTCATGTGACTTAGAACTTTGCTAAATTTGTGTAACTTGATCGTGATAACAATTTGATATGTATCCGATATGACATCAAGAGACTTGATAAGTTATCATAACTTTCACATGTATTCTCCTTATTTATTTCTCTACTAGTGTGGAAAATACTGAAGGCTATATTGGTGTATAAATTAATCAAGTGGTTATTGCTTGCTTAGCATTTTCAGGTCCAAACCTGTCAATGGAAGCCATATCCTTGAAGTCACGTACAAAGTTTATAGTTATCACTTTGATCCAATTGCCCTGCAGAGTTCAATTGTAGATGTGATGGCTGAAGTTGCTCTCGGTTTGGCTCATATTAAGGCTTGTAAAGAAAAACCAAATGCCAGCTGATCTGCAACATGTAACCTGGTACCAATCTGGCGAGGGTCTTTGGAGACCTTCCATAACACATGCCGATACAACTTATAGAGCACATGCTCTTGGGCATTTTGACATTAATCCACAACAAAGTGAAATAGACATTTTACTGTTTAAAATATAACAACATTAACCTTATTATTCACCTAGATTGAAACGTCTAAATAGTTCTGTTCATGGTATTTACATTCATCTTTACCTTATGTACAAGTTCTTTAAACCTCATCTTTTTTGAAGTATTAGAAAGAAATGCAACTTATAATATACAGGTAGTAGCCCACAAAATCTGTTGTGCCATCTCTAGACTCAACAAATACCTGTCAAAACCAATGAGCATATGGTTAAGGAATTCTATCAAACACTTTATGAGTAACCCACAGCCAATTCAAATGTAAGATTTTCAATTCTTCACTTACCTTTAACCAGAGTCTAGATTGATTGTTCTTCCAAGAAATTGACTCCAATTTCAGGAACAAATCGAAAACTGGCTTGATGAGCAAAATAAAAAATCGTGCAAACACCTCAATTTCTTTAAGGCTCAGGTCCTTATATCCAATTTTGGAGAATACGCATCAATTCAAATATAAAACCACTTCCAAATTCCAATGATAAAGTCACGTGAAAAGAGTTCCAAATTATCAACTATTGCCACTCACCCTAATATTCTTAGTGATTCTTTGCAGGAATCAAGCAATGATGCTTGGATAAATACCACTAATAAGTGGGATAATAATAATATTTATACTTATATCACTAGTAAGTAGATTATTATGGCTCCTTCGACTGAGAGGAAAAATAAGGGAAAAGCTCCTGCACAGGACTATTCTCAAAATAAAAGGTTCCCAGTGGAACAACCTTTTAATATGCATGAAGGCACATGTCTGACATGTGAACAAAAAGACAACATGGTGGCTCAAAGAATCTACGTACAAATATTCTAGTAGCCATAGTTGTTATAATGCTCCTACCCCTACATGCTCCATTATTTGTTCTTTTTGCTTTTTGTCATCTCCAAGTCAGAAACTCTTCTTTTGACTATGCCAAAATTGCTGGAGATTTCAAGACAAAAAGTGGGAAAAATTTATATATATATATATATATATAAGTAACGTGAAAAGTGAATAACGTGCACAAATTGTAGAATCAAACTTTTACATGTAATATTTTTTGAAATGCATATTAAGCTATTAGAAAATCTTCATTTAACCAAAAAAAAAAAACTATTTGTGTGGGCTCCACCTTTTTTAACTTAAAGGTGACTTCTTAGCAAATATTTGAGCCAAACACATTGTTAGGTAAGTCAAGAGAAATAGAAAATAAAAAATGAGATATGGGTTAGAGATTTGAGTGACAGGCATTGAATTTGAAAAACTGAGTTTTGACTTTTGAGCAATGCTCAAACCAAACACCCCTAAGCATCTTCACACTCTTATTATGTCATTAGTAGACAACTCTACTTTTACACAAATTATTTTTCAAACAAAATAGACCAATGAAAATGAACTCATCCAAATACACTAGACAAACCATTTGATAAGTACTAAGTAATATTTGAACTTAAAATATTTGATTCATGCCAACTAAATTTAATTCTTATCATTCTGTTGCATATATACGTGTAGAAGTCCCAATGAATCTTAGTATATTTACATCATATTATACTTACCGGTTTGACAATCACAGATGAATAGGATTAAGATAGAAATAATAGACTAAGTTGCCTGTGGCATTAAGTATATCCCTTTATACAGATAGAAGACAAAACAATCCGAAATAACTTTTTTGCAGAATCCAAACATGTCTGAAAAGTGATCTACACCAATGCTCATGGGGATGCTTCACATGCATCAAAAAGATGCCAAATTGCAAACAATTGGAATTATCACCATAGACTGGAGCCTTTGGTCTGCTCACCATCCCAAGAAGAATATCTGATGTGGTGAGATAAGGATCACCATAAAAACGTAAATTGGTATCCATCCTTGTTGCAGCAACATTCCCTTCCAATGACACTCCCACAAATGCACCTGCCATAGTTTGCAAGTGTCAGCAGTTATCAACTTTCAGGCTACCGCAAAACTACTTTAAAATGCACAAATCATACTAGAATGCGGAAAAGTACAGAAAACAACATCCTTGAGTAGCACTACCTTGCAAAATGAATATTTATTTATTTATTTATTTTAGGCTGATCTCTAAAACTAAAGATTTTGGTATCTTCCTCTAGTCTCTTCACTATTTGCATTTATTTTAGGCTCTCAATCTTTAAAAAATCCTTACGCTTCCAATTTAGTTCAAAACTTTAAGATGTTGACTACTATTAAAACAATCAAGAAGATTTAATCTTAAAAGAATCAAAGATATAAACCAAACACAAAACAACAAGAATAAATTAAGTAATGCTGTTTTGGTCGCATAGGAGAATACAAGATAATCCACAATCTATTGAAATTAGAAATATGATGTTTTTTTTTTTTTTTTTTTTTTTTGATAGGAAAATTAGAAATTTGATATATATCTTGCCTCCCTCACCTGAAAGAAATTGTCCAAAAATAATCCACAATCTATTGAAATTAGAAATATGATGTTTTTTTTTTTTTTTTTTTTTTTTGATAGGAAAATTAGAAATATGATATATATCTTGCCTCCCTCACCTGAAAGAAATTGTCCTAACAGAACCATGCCTTCCCCCACCCACCCCACTACCAAATGCCAGCAGAGAAACATGTGGACATCTAATTGTTGTAATTCTACCATAAATCACTAGAATACAGGTAGATTAGTATCGGCTAATGTGCTAGCATCCACTTAAGATATTTTTCACAAAAATTTCCTTTAGTTTTAAGTCCAACAATTCATGCAACCAATGCCCAACCTTAATCAACTGGATTAAGGTTTAGTAAAGTCACTAATTGATATGAAGCCATAAACAGGAAACATATGAGGAAGTGAATTCCAATGTTCCCACAATTTTTCTCCCTTTTCAAGAGATTGCAAAATCAACAAATAGCAGAAAATGATTGAACAAAAGAAGCCTACGGCATGCTTTCAATAGCCCAAAGAACAATCCTTAGCCATTTGGATGTCAACTGTCAGTAGATTCCAAAGATTTGAACAAGATTTTAGGAACATTCGGTGTTGCTTTTCTCTCTCCCCCTTGTTTTTCTCTCTTACACTTGTTTGATCATTGTATTTTATATTGATTGTACTTCTCTCTTAGTACACCACCAGTGTGCTAGGTTTGCTTTTTTCTAATAAATTTTTTCCTTTATCAAAAAAAAAAAAAAAAAAAGATTTTAGGAACATTGAGATCACAGCCAATGATACTATAATAAAAGGTTCGGAGTCTGTAACCTCTATAGATCTTCATTTTTTATTTTCATGTTAAGCCATCATACACAATAACACGTTAAATACATGTATGATTCTAATTATTCACGTAACCAAAAGTTACAGACACACACAAAACTTTAATCATGACACAATACCTTTGCTACAACTGTATGTATAGCACATTCCAGAACCTCTATCTCCAGCACGAAAATCTGCTTCCAACACTCTCCCTACAGGTCTTGCTGCAGCACTACAACCAGCACCAAGAGAAAAATGCATGCGACTACAAAATGTCTTCACATCTTTTGATTCATGAAGCACAATTATGAAGTCCATGAGCTCTCCTCCAATCTGGGAACACATAATAAGTACAATTATTAGCTGAAACGTAAATTGAGGAAGTCTTGATAAACAATTAGAATTTCACAAATAGTTAAAAGGAATTATTGCCAAACTCGTGCTTATCCTAGATTTTTTTTTTTTTTTTTTTTTTTTTAAGCCTTCTACCTAAGATTGACACTTACAGACATTATAGTAGTAATAATAACAAAAAGAAATGAACACTAGAAGTAACACGACAATTTTGTTGTTACTTGAGCACCCCATCCTAAACCAAAAGAGAATATGGCCGATGGGGCAGACCATGATCCATCTGACCTTCAAGAAATGACCAAGCCTGTGCCAAGTTTGTAAGCAAGTAGAACACCAGCTTTAGCTACAGTCAAAATTGCCAGGACTTTTGCTTCTTTCAAAATTGCTAAGGGTATCGACTTGTCAGGATTCAACCTAGCAACCTGTCAATTCCAATCAAAACTATAAAGTCAGGAAAAAAAAAGAGAAAAAAAAAAAAGAAAAGGAGAACCGCTTTACAAAGGACTGCATATTTAGAATGTTGATGCAAAATATGAATTTCTAAAATACCATTATAGTCTAGTTGACATGTAGGTGAAAAGAAGCAAAGAGTAAACAGAGAAACAAAGCTCCAAAATAGAATCTATGACCTAGCAAGAACTACCCATTAGAATTTACAATCCTATCTCTTTGACATTACAAAGCAGGAAAGAGATGTTAGTTTTACAAAGATAAAACAAGTTGACATGTAAAAACAAGCTGAGATGCAAATGAAAATCACACCTGGCAATAGCTTCTCAAAGTATTGGAGGCCTTGTTTGTATATCTCATGTTTCATAGACAAACCAAGTGGAAGATTCAACCATCCTCTTGTGCAAGTCCAATCTATCACATCATGCTTTGCTACTTGCACGGCATTGCTGATGGAGTTAATAAGAACACCCTGTAATGGATCAAGCCTATAATAGCAGGCATCACAGACCCCCTGGGGATCCCTCTCCCTGAACTTAACAGGTAACAAACACCTCCCCTTGGTACATGCTCTGCAGAAAACTCCTCCACAAAACCGACAATGATGTCTGCCACAAGTAAGTGCAGTGAAAGGAGCAGTGCACTGCATGCAAACTGTAGTAGAACTATCCGGCAGCCAGTTAGGAGGCTCAGCCTCCAATACGTCGTTGTAAATACTATAATTAACCCCACTTGATCCAGTGGGCTCAAGGAGTGGTGGGGCACTAGGTATGTAAACAGAGGAGTTCAAGAAGGTATCACCATTCTTTGCGGACCCAAGAAATCAAACATTTGAAGTAGGGAGTAGCGACTACTGATTTGAAATGAAACTCGGAAGTTTGCTCCGGCCAGTCACCGTGGCAAATATACCATTGAGCACATTCTTCAAGTTAACCTCAGGATGATGCATACTATTATTATTATTATTATAAGGTTGCACCGAATTACGAGTGTCATCGCCTGACTCATATCCTTCTCCATCAACAGCAAAATGATTATCATAAAACGTGTGATCCCCCAGTGGAGAGGACTTGAGTTTGAGCCCCATGGAGAGTCAGTGTAGTCATCAACATAGTGGAATCGGGCCTTATTATTATCATTTTCAACACCCTTAGAAAGTGAAGAATAAGAAACTCTGCCTGTATCAAAGTTTGCCATGGCCCATAGGTCCCATACACACGCTTTTCTTTTTCTACAATTATAGGCAACCCCACCAGACAGAGCTCAGCAAAGGCCTAAGCAAAGCACTGAAATTTGAACATAGATGCCCCTCTCAGCTACAAATATAAGACAAATTATACAAAAATTAACAGTAAAAACAAAGCAAACCCATTAAATTCATTAACCCGATTATTCAGATTAGCTTGGCAACCATATCAAAGTCCTAGCCTAGGATTGGAATTATAAATTAAAATTTCCATAACATTGGTGCCCATCTCAGCTACAAATACAAGACAGATTCAACAATAAACAAACCCCATTTAGAATCTAATTTCTTTCGTTCTACACTTTCGAGAGTACTATTTTGGTTCCTCACACGCTAAGCCTGAGTCCTTGCTCCTTGCTCTTAGGTCTAGGCCCACTTTAATGCTTCCTGGACTACACTTTAAGGGCCCATTCCAAGGCTTAAAAAAAAACACACTATTGCTATTGCTCCGTTGCTAGGGTCCGGGTCCTGGGTCTGGGCCGACATCTATACCGGGCCGGGATGCCCAGCAAATGGAAAACGGTCACATATAAGCCCAATCAGCAAATACTGGTTCTTTAAACCCCTAAACCCCTAAATTGATTTCTGCCGTTTATTCTTTTTTTATAAAAAAAAATAAAATAGATTCAGCCGCTTATCTCCGTCTCTGTCTCCTTCAGTCGCGCCAGAACTCTGTTATCTCTAATCTCATCCCTCTGCTATCTCCCCGAAATTTGTCAACTTCATCCTCCTTCTCATCGATGGAAAACACGTTTGAAATTTGTCTTTGTGGCAAAGGAGAAGACGATTTTGGTTGTGATGATGACATTAAGTTTTATGTCATCAAGGTTCCATACGCTGGTACTTCTTCTTCTTCTTCTTCTTCTTCGACAGTGAGAAAGAAAAAGGAAGATGGGCATCTCATACCCGTTTCGATACAAAAAGCACAGACATGCAATCACTTTGCTGCGTTACATGGCAAACTTTATTTCGTTGCCAACGATCTTTCCTCGGACGCTTCGGAAGATTCGTTATGTCGTGAGGTGTGGACCTTGGACCTTGCGCGCCCTGAGGAGGGATGAAGTGGTGCACCTCGGTTGAAAACTGGGAGATTCAACCCGCATACCATCGTTCTAGGTGGTAAACTCTATGTTTTAGGTGGTTTTGACCTAAAAAAGAGTACGCGCAATCGTTTTCCCTGGATAGAGGTTTTTGACCCAGTAAAAAGAAAATGGGAACCCTTGCCGAATCCTGGACTTCGCATTAGGCCGGATCGTGTGTTTACTGCACCTTTAGAGGATGAGGATAGTCAAAAGATTCTCGTTGCTACAATGTCACCTGGTTGGGAGATTGCTCAAATCTATGGTTATGATGTTGCAGCATGTCGTTGGACAAAACTTCTGGCTGATTGTAAGATGGGTTTTCATTTGAGGGTTGCAAGAACAGTAAGATCAATTGAAATGGAGTACTTTGATCTTGGAAGTTTTGTTACTGCTGGTAGCACCCTGTATTGGGCTTCTAATCGGGTGGAGGATCAATATATTTGCCGTATTAATGCATTTGATTTAGTCAGTCAAAAACATTATGAAGAAAGCCTGCACACTGATTGTATTTTTGGGAGGCGAGAACGATTTGACTCTGTACGTCCAGATCTTCTCAATCTGCCTGATGGGAATTTTTCCCTTATCTTGCAGTCAGAGAGGAGAAAGAAGATGAAGAAGAGTAGGAGATTTCTTTATGCTCATTATATATATTGTGTAGTGCTTAAGGTGGACAAGGAAGAGGAAGAGGAAGAAGAAGAAGAAGAAGAAGAAGAAGAAGAAGAAGATGATGTTCACAAACACGGGTTGATAGTTTCCATTCTGTCAGTCCGTAAGTATTCTGTGGATGACTGTATACCCCTTCTTGAAAGTGTGTTAGTGTAAGTTTCTTGCCTGCCATATGTCTAATGAGGTTTATTTTTTTATTTTACCCTTTGATCTAGCCCAATAATTGCATTAGGAAGAGTTTATCTCATTTGCAGCTAATAGTAACATTACCTTTTGTCACTTATTTGTATTTTCCATCTTGTAGGGATAAGGGATCTTATACATCAAAGAAGAGGAAACTAAAGTCATCAAATGAATGGCCTTCTAAAAGAGCCTGCAGAAACTTAAGTCATCAAATGAGTGGCCTTCTTTAAGAGCCTGCAACCTATTGGAAAATTTATTAAAAAAAAAAAACAAGTATTCTCTATTTGTTCTAATTCAATGCACTTATTATATTGATGAGACTTTTTTTTTTAATTCATTTTTAAAATATTAGTGGTAAGTTCTTGAGCTTGTGAATATTTTGGATATGCATTGTTACAAAAACTTTATAGTTTGAGATTATGCATGTACATTTTTTTTTTGTTATTTGTAGTTGCTTTCACCTGCAAGGAGATTATGACAAATCATTCACAATACACATGAGATAAAGTCCAATAGAAGTAAAGTTAGATGAATAGTCTACCTATATTTATTATGCAGTCATATGAATTTAAATGCCTAACATAGACATAGTATACTTGTTGGATTTGCAATTAATTTTGTTTTTGAATTTGGTTATTAATGTTGATGGCTTTTAGGGATTTGATTAGATGCTTTCCATATTAGTATAATTCCTAAAATTATTTAACTAGCACTCCTGTAATGGTGAAAGACAGATGAATTTGAATAAGAATAATATTATTATGGGTTGAGAAATGTCTCCTCCTTTGTTTCTCTGCTTGATGGTGATGCCAAATGCCCCCAGGTGGTGATGCGTAGGGTTGGCAGGCAAGTTCTAGGTGGTGAGGCCTAGGGTTTGTTCTGTTCCTTTTGTTACTCTTTTATTTCCTGTTTTCTACCATGTGCTGCATCAATATGCATTATTACAAGAACTTTATAGTATGAGATTATGCATGTACTTTTTTTTTATTTTTTTTTTATTTGTAGTTGCTTTCTCCTGGAAGGAGGTTATGACAAATCATTTACTATACACATGAGATAAAGTCCAATAGAGACAAAGTCAGATGAATAGTCTACCTATATTTATCATGTAGTCATATGAATTGAAATGTCTAACATAGACATAGTAGATTTATTGGACTTTGAATTCATTGTTTCCTCAGGTTTTTTTTTTTTTTTGGGGTGGGGGAGTGGGGAGAGGAAGAGTAGGATTTGACTAAGATGAAGAAATTGAGCATCATTGGTATACCTCCCCAAGCGGATGACTAGGGTTTATACATGAGTCGCATGAGATTTTAATAGTAGTCATTACATAGGTTGTTAAAAGGCTAGTCTTATAATAGCTCACCGGCTTGAGCAAATTAAACTAATTGTCACTAGTATTAGTCACAACATATTGACAGATTGTAGTGATTATAGTTTGAGATTCATACTATAATTACAAACTAATTATTACCATTGACACATTAGATTAATTAGAATGTTATTTAGATGCCATTAGAGCATTGGCATCAGGTGTGCCAAATTTTTGGCATTTGGCACACCAAACACCAAAACCATGCCTCATGAGGTGTTAGGGAGCTATCCGTTTGATAAGCATTGCTAATAGCCATTTGATAAGCATTGGATGATTAGCATTGTTAATTGAGTAGTGGTTGTGCTAAGTTGTATTCAGTTAGTTAGCTGAATTCTGTTAGTCAGTTAGTATTGATGTTCTTAGTTAGTTAGTTGCATTGGTTGGGTAGTTTAGGCAGGAAAATGGGATTCAATTGTATAAGAGGAGATTTCAGATGTTGAATGGGGATTATCCAAAAATTAACCACTTGCTCTTCCTATTTCTCTCTAAGTCTCTCTTTTCCTTTCTTTAAGTCTTTCCTTTGCTATAAGGTGGTTACCCTCAAAGTAACCAAGCTTTCTTTCCCAAATCCATTTGTGGGTTTGTTGAATTTTGGTTGCTTTTATGTGTGATTTTGGTTGGTTTTTGAGATGGTTTTGTTGCAAATTTGGTGGATTTAGTTGTGGTAATGGGGGCCAGGGGGCAGTGGAGGTGGCTGTGGGTTGTGGGTTTGCTAGTTGTTCTTCAAATCTTCATATGAGAGAGGGAGAGACAGGTAAAGTGACAATTAGACCCTTTACTTAATTCTCTCATATATGCTGCTATCCACAATTCCAAATTCCTCATCATTGCCATACAATTCTTCAGGAATTAACATGTTAAATGGTAGTCTGGCTTAGTTGATGATTAAAATATTTATATTTTTGTACATACGTGGTAAATAAGTCTGGGGAGGGCTTATTCGTTTCTCTTTCTCAGTTATGTTACTTTTACATTTTTTAGAGCATTCACATCTCAGTATATTAGATTGTTACTTTATTTTAGGTTGCGTTTGGTATTAGCTTAAAAAGTCAAATTTCTTCACAATTTAGCTTATTTTTACTACTTTTCAACTTATTTTTATTACTATTCATTGGTCCCATTGCACTTTTTAGTACTATTTATGGGTTGCAATGTACTATTTTAACTACCCTTTAGCTCTATTTATAGTACTTTCAGTATAAAAAAAATAAAAAATAAAAATCAGTTTCAACTAAATAAGTTATTCCCAAATGAACTTTTAGTATAAAAATCCTTTTTTTAAAAAAAAAAAAAATTACCTGACCACTTGTCAAAAACTTACATCAAATTATCTATTTGGATACTTTATTTCATTTAAATACTAATTTTCTTTATTTTTTTTTAATTATTTCTCTCTTCACCCACAACAATCATCATTCACTCTTTTTCTTTTTCTTTTTCTAAGGATAAGCAAATAAATAATAAAAAATTATTTTTGCATAAATACAATAACTTGTAAATTTACACAAGCATGGTAGTTAAAATCTGATTTGCCCTATAGATACATAAGCTGATGTAGGTGGGTTCATTAGGAAAATTTTGGGTCTTATGCTAACACATTGCAAAACACTCGCTATTCTTATTTTCACAATTTTTTTAAAATGATTTGTCTCTCTTCTTNATTTAGTTAAAATTCATAAATTATTTTTTGTTTTTAAAAAATGACGTGGAATTTTTAAAATACTAAATAATATATTATATTATTATTTTAATGCTGACGTCAGCATTTAGTGTGCCAGCAATGCACTCCGTCTGCCACCTAGGATTTTGCCGTTAGGGCACTGACGGGAAGGACTAAAATAGATGGCGTTTTTCAGAATAGGGACTAAAAGCGGTAAAAATAAAATTTATGGACTAAAATGGAATCGCCTGAAAATGTAAGGACTAAAATGTGTTTTTCGCCAAAAAAAATAAAAAATAAAAATCAGTTTCACTAAATAAGTTATTCCCAAATAACTTTTAGTATAAAAATCCTTTTTTTTTTTTTTTAAAAAAATTACCTGACCACTTGTCAAAAACTCACATCAAATTATCTATTTGGATACTTTATTTCATTTAAATACTAATTTTCTTTTTTTTTTTTTTAATTATTTCTCTCTTCACCCACAACAATCATCATTCACTCTTTTTCTTTTTCTTTTTCTAAGGATAAGCAAAGAAATAATAAAAAATTATTTTTGCATAAATACAATAACTTGTAAATTTACACAAGCATGGTAGTTAAAATCCGATTTGCCCTATAGATACATAAGCTGATGTAGGTGGGTTCATTAGGAAAATTTTGGGTCTTATGCTAACACATTGCAAAACACTCGCTATTCTTATTTTCACAATTTTTTTAAAATGATTTGTCTCTCTTCTTTGTGAGTACTTCTACTAACACATCAAAATTTCACAAAAAACTTGAGTTATCAACTGATCATATGTCAAAATAAAATAAGATTATATTAGAACTTACTATAACTCAAAACAAGATTGTTGTAAAAATGTTACTAGATTTTATTGTATCTCTATACTGTCTGTTTCTTATTCATTTTTCACATATTTGGATTGCGTAAAAATAAGGGATCTCCGAAGGCAACTCAATGGCATCTTTTCTTCTTCATGCGCCCCTATAATGGTACATGAATGATTGATGATTGACAACCTTTAACATAATCTACAAACACAACACGACTAGTCACAGGGGCGAAGCCACTTGCATGGCCCCCCCAAAATTTTTCAAATTTCCATTAAAGTATATAAAAAATTGACATAGGCCCCCCCAAAACTAAATATCCGGCACCCCCAAATTATTTCAACCATTCTTCTAGAGTTCTAGTCCAATGCAACTTCAAATAAAAGAAGAACCTTGGCCCACATCTAGCCCCACTAGCCATCCCCAAATCCCTAATAAAACAAAATTTTTCTCCTTTAAACTAAACACGCTTCCAGCCCAGCCCAACCCAAAATCTAAAATGCCTAATCAAACAAAACAAAGGCATCTTCAAATTTTAATCCTCACCGTTAGAAAAAAGGAGAAAACAATCTGACTGTTACGCCTATGCCTTGTTTTTTTCCCTTCTGTTCTCAATTCACGCCTCCATAGTGTCACGCATGATGCTTGTCTTAGAAACAATCTTCTCAATCCTCGTCCGTTTGCTGTGAAGTTGCAAACTCCACTAGCCCGCTAACTTGTTCATCACCTCTCAAGCCCTCATCTTAATCTCAATTCCTCAAGATATCTCATTCTCATCTCACTTCTCTCTTTTTTTCTCTACAACTAAACTAAATACTAAAGTTTAAATAGCAGAATAGAAATATCAAATATGTGTATGTGAATATGTGATATCCCTTTGCCAGCAAAGCAATTTATGCTTATTTGACTTTGTCTTTTTGTGTTTATTGTTATTGTATTCTTTATTCTTGACCCATTGACTCCATTGGCTCTATGACTTTTGGCTTTTGTGTTGTTTGTCTCTTCAGTGGGGGCAGGGAGGGACTTGCATTGTGTAATTGGGTATTAAAGAAAGTAAATTATAAATGAAAAAAAAAAAAAAATCTATGGAAGGCAATTGGGGTGAGGGCCGTGAGTCTGTGTATTTTGTTTATGTTGTTTGTTTATACTTTTGATTGATTTGTTTATTTAATTTTTTTTTTCCCTAAAAGGTCATTACTTAACTAAAGGTGTATTTATATTATAATTCATGTAAGAAGGAATTTTATATGATAATTTATTATATCTCTCTCCCAAGTTAGTTATGAAACTCTTAAAAACAAGACTTTGCAATAGAATAGAGGATGAGCTTTTGGCAGATAATATGATAGTTTATATAGAGAAGGAAATTGTAGGGAATTTCACGGTAGAGATGATAATAGATGAATTTTATTCCATGAAAAATCGTCGTCGGGCATGATTTGATGTGAATGTTCTTTTTTGTATGTCTACATTGAGCTAGACAGTTTTTCATGTTCATTAATGTACAAGAATATGATGATATATGAAAGTTGATAATTTTGTATTCAATAGACTTATGAATTATATTTAGAATATCTCTACAACAACCTGGCCTCCCCAAGTAATTATTCCTAGCTACGCCCCTGACTAGTGAATGTTTATTATGTAAGTTCTTGAATCTCTTGCATGAACTGCAAGATGAGCCCTGATTGGAAACATACAAGACAATGCAGGGAGGACACGTAAAATCACAAAACAAACAAAAAACTGCATATGTTAGATCTGAATGATCAAGTAAAAGCAGTTGTTACCCAAGTCATATATTCCTCGCTCCATGACCTATTCTCCAACTCCAGTTTTAGTTTACCATGTTCGAACTAGTCAGCAAACTGGACTCAAACCTCCTCGCATCATCAAGCCCTTATATTACTCTTAACACTAATGGTAGTGTACTAGCCAATCCTGGTAAGGCGGGGGAGGTGGGGCATCCTTCAAAATTGGCATGATCAATGGATTACGGACTTGATTTGGCATAGAATTTAGGATATAATCACATTATTTTAGAAGTAAACTCAATGCTAGTAATTAATTTGCTAACAATTCGTGGCAATTTGGCCTCGAATATTATGTGTTGATTTGTGATTGCATGAATATTATGGAGCAAGACTAAGAGAAATTATTATTTACAATGGGATGACCACTGGTGTGGTCCTTCCTAACCAATGAGATGATGTCATATATATAAATGTATGTGTGAGCTTCCTAATCAACACAAAGAATAAAAAATAAAAATTACCAGATGATATCACATTTGCATAAATAACAGTATTTTATTGGTTGAAAGGTCAAGAAGGACCACATCAGCAGTCCTCCTGATGGACCTAATAATTTCCTCAAGACTAGACCATCCTTCGTGTTTGTGTAAAGGGGACAAGAGCAACAGAGCCACCTGGAAGCACATGACCCAAGAGCAACAGAGCCACCTGGAAGCACATGACCGATGCCCATTTTTTGTATATCAGTGTTATGCATGGGACCTAAGGCAAATGAGGACTTGCAGAGACTGCCCCATGAAACGATGCCCATTTTTTGTATATCAGTGTTATGCATGGGACCTAAGGCAAATGAGGACTTGCAGAGACTGCCCCATGAAACGATGCCATTCGTTTTTGTACTCCCTATATAAATAAATAAAACTCCTCTTTTCTACCAAAAACATAAAAACTACATTCTTTTCTGATTACATTATGTGCAGTTTGTCCCCCACTTCTCAATGGTTGACCCCATCAAAAATGTTTAGTCGATTCCTTGATGGCTCCCATCCTAAATTCCCATGACGATAATCAATTCAAATTTTCATCTTTACACCGACGTTCCTAAACTCCAATTACTTCTTCAGTATTTTGTCTTATGAACCAAAACAAAACAAAACAAAACACATGAAAATTCTACAAGAACGAAATATGAAAGCCCATTGTATTTGTATTAAAAAAATAAAATAAAGAGTACAACCAATTTCAGATTACAAAAGAAAACTTCTCTTAAACACCAGAACAACTATCAAATTTCATATTCGAAGCTTCTTTCCAGGTTGTAGGTCATCTTCATAGTGGTTGCCACCCTCACCAGAATTCATCTCCTTCTCCATCTTCTTTCTGGTAAGTATCTTGTTAATCTGGTGCAGCTCATTATTGAGCTTCTGGTCCCTGTTTTGTTTCCGTGTCTTTCGACCATCTTGCATCTTCACACCAAACTGAAATGCAGCTTTTGGCATTGCTTCTTTCTGCTCATTGTAAGTTGCCCATTCCTCCTCTGTCTCAAAGTCCCACCGATGAAGACGGCCCTTTGCCTGTTCAAAAACGTTTCAATAATGTAATAAGAAAGTAAATTATAAATGAAAAAAAAAAAAAAATCTATGGAAGGCAATTGGGGTGAGGGCCGTGAGTCTGTGTATTTTGTTTATGTTGTTTGTTTATACTTTTGATTGATTTGTTTATTTAATTTTTTTTTTCCCTAAAAGGTCATTACTTAACTAAAGGTGTATTTATATTATAATTCATGTAAGAAGGAATTTTATATGATAATTTATTATATCTCTCTCCCAAGTTAGTTATGAAACTCTTAAAAACAAGACTTTGCAATAGAATAGAGGATGAGCTTTTGGCAGATAATATGATAGTTTATATAGAGAAGGAAATTGTAGGGAATTTCACGGTAGAGATGATAATAGATGAATTTTATTCCATGAAAAATCATCGCCAGGCATGATTTGATGTGAATGTTCTTTTTTGTATGTCTACATTGAGCTAGACAGTTTTTCATGTTCATTAATGTACAAGAATATGATGATATATGAAAATTGATAATTTTGTATTCAATAGACTTATGAATTATATTTAGAATATCTCTACTACAACCTGACCTCCCCAAGTAATTATTCCTAGCTACGCCCTGACTAGTGAATGTTTATTATGTAAGTTCTTGAATCTCTTGCATGAACTGCAAGATGAGCCCTGATTGGAAACATACAAGACAATGCAGGGAGGACACGTAAAATCACAAAACAAACAAAAAACTGCATATGTTAGATCTGAATGATCAAGTAAAAGCAGTTGTTACCCAAGTCATATATTCCTCGCTCCATGACCTATTCTCCAACTCCAGTTTTAGTTTACCATGTTCGAACTAGTCAGCAAACTGGACTCAAACCTCCTCGCATCATCAAGCCCTTATATTACTCTTAACACTAATGGTAGTGTACTAGCCAATCCTGGTAAGGCGGGGGAGGTGGGGCATCCTTCAAAATTGGCATGATCAATGGATTACGGACTTGATTAGGCATAGAATTTAGGATATAATCACATTATTTAAGAAGTAAACTCAATGCTAGTAATTAATTTGCTAACAATTCGTCGCAATTTGGCCTTGAATATTATGTGTTGATTTGTGATTGCATGAATATTATGGAGCAAGACTGGGAGAAATTATTATTTACATTAGAAGGACCGCTGATGTGGTCCTTCCTGACCAATGAGATGATGTCATTTATATAAATGTATGTGTGAGCTTCCTAATCAACACAAAGAATAAAAAATAAAAATTACCAGATAATACCACATTTGCATAAATAACAGTATTTTATTGGTTGAAAGGTCAAGAAGGACCACACCAGCAGTCCTTCTGATGGACCTAATAATTTCTCCAAGACTAGACCATCCTTCGTGTTTGTGTAAAGGGGACAAGAGCAACAGAGCCACCTGGAAGCACATGACCGATGCCCATTTTTTGTATATCAGTGTTATGCATGGGACCTAAGGCAAATGGGACTTGCAGAGACTGCCCCATGAAACGATGCCATTCGTTTTTGTACTCCCTATATAAATAAATAAAACTCCTCTTTTCTACCAAAAACATAAAAACTACATTCTTTTCTGATTACATTATATGCAGTTTGTCCCCCACTTCTCAATGGTTGACCCCATCAAAAATGTTTAGTCGATTCCTTGATGGCTCCCATCCTAAATTCCCATGACGATAATCAATTCAAATTTTCATCTTTACACCGACGTTCCTAAACTCCAATTACTTCTTCAGTATTTTGTCTTACGAACCAAAACAAAACAAAACACATGAAATTCTACAAGAACGAAATATGAAAGCCCATTGTATTTGTATTCAAAAAATAAAATAAAGAGTACAACCAATTTCAGATTACAAAAGAAAACTTCTCTTAAACACCAGAACAACTATCAAATTTCATATTCGAAGCTTCTTTCCAGGTTGTAGGTCATCTTCATAGTGGTTGCCACCCTCACCAGAATTCATCTCCTTCTCCATCTTCTTTCTGGTAAGTATCTTGTTAATCTGGTGCAGCTCATTATTGAGCTTCTGGTCCCTGTTTTGTTTCCGTGTCTTTCGACCATCTTGCATCTTCACACCAAACTGAAATGCAGCTTTTGGCATTGCTTCTTTCTGCTCATTGTAAGTTGCCCATTCCTCCTCTGTCTCAAAGTCCCACCGATGAAGACGGCCCTTTGCCTGTTCAAAAACGTTTCAATAATGTAATAAGCATCAATTATTATGAATACCAGACCAGTCACTTTACAGTAACCATTTGTAAATATAAAAAAGAGTACATCTGAACAAGAATATGGCATTGCAGCACAGAATAAATATTCCATACTATTCAAAACCTACTAAAAGGTAAGTGATTAAAATTAAGCATCAATTATACCATATGTTCATTGCAAAACCAAACATGTTTCCACCTTGGGAAAGATCACTTGCTTCTAATTCCAAAATAATAATAATAATAAAATAAAATAAAAGATCACTTACTCGTCCACCCATATCCATTTTTGATAAGTCATCTTCATCATCACTGTCCACAATCTCACGGTTATACTCTTGATAACCTGGATAGCATTCAGAATAACTCTCAGAAATGAAGTTAGGATCCTTTTCTCGAGAATCTTTCTCCCTCAATTGTTGAAGTCTCTGATCATCCCGCTTAAAAACAGACCCTAAGCCCCGGTCCTTCTCTTCTTGAGTCATAAAGCGTGGATCTTGTACAATATTTAAATCTCCTTCCACTTCATAAGCCTGCATATTTTGCTGGAAGTATTGATCAGGGTAAGCCAGTTGTTCAGCATATTGGTAATCCTGCCACTCCCCCTGGTAGCCAGCAGCCATCGCTTGTGCTTGCATCGCATCATATCCATTCTGAAACCAAAAGGTTAATAAACATACGATTAACTTAGAAAAGGGACAAACATAGTACATTTCAAAAAGAAAAATATAGAAACTTAAGGGAAGGTAAAGTATAAATTGGAAGCTCAGTTACCATAGCTTCCCCACATCTCAAATCTAAAGGCGAATGATTACTAGGATCAACTTACCGTTCCTTGCCATTCCTGAGGCAGCCCAGAGGGTTGGACTGGACCATAAGCAGGTTCAGTGAAATAGGAAGGCTTTTCCTTATTTCGAGGAGACTCTTCCATGTCCTCTGAGAGGGGGCTCTGGCTCAAATCTTTACCAGGAATAGCATAGTCAACGCCTTCGCCAACAAATATGTCATCATCTTCTGCTCTAGCAACTGCTGGGCCTTGTTTCTCTCTTGAATCAAGATGATTTTTCCTTAGAGGAGGTGGAGGTGGAGGTGGTGGAAGAAGCTCGCTTTCAGTTGGGTTCTTTGACATCCCACCATTAGGCTTTGATGGCTTATCCTCTTCATCATATTCATTACCAGCAGCTAAAATTTTTACTGAAATAGAAAATGGAGGGACAAAAACAACCTATATTACATAGATGAATAAGAAAAATGATCTACCAAAAACTATGCTAAAGAAAAAGCAATGAAAAATGCATTTATGGAGTACCACAGTGGACCATAATATCTATCTCTTTATCCATCAAAAAAAATCTTCGAATTTATCATCTCAAATCACACTCAACATGAAACTTGGTGAGGCATATATCAAAGCACTTCAATTTATCTCCAGAATAACTGTGCTAACCAGAAATGCCAATTTGTAGAGCAGATGAACGACCACACAGGACATAAATGTCTATGCAGCTCAGAAGGACACATTCTCAGGTGTTTAGTCACAACATAAAAGCCATGTATCTTCTATAACAATGATTTCAATGAACTGTAATGCTTATCTCTTAGCAGAATGTAGAAATTACCTTTTACATCTCTCTCCTTTTTCTTCTTCTTAAGAACCTTCCCAGAAGAGCCAAGACGAAGATATGACATAATCTTAGCTATTCGATCCAGCACAGAGCCATCGACACTGACAGTAACCATTTCCTGCAAAGTAAGTACACGCCTAAATCAGATAAGCTGCCCATCATTAAAGACTAGATGCCAGAAAGGGATCAAGAAAATATAAACCTCAGGCACTGGACAATCAGCTTTACTCCTATGCAAGGTTGTTGGAATCTCGTTGGAGTATCCACCCTCCTAGCATGCAGGAAAAGAGACATTTCTGTCAGAAGATTGTGTTTACAGAGTACAGACTAGTGATTAACAACACAAAACTAAAATGATGTACCAGTCCTAACATATAAGTCCATATATATAACATTTAAATCAGCTTCCTAAACACATTACCATGGAATTGAATTCTTAATGTTTCATGTCTTTTTTTTGTTGCAAGTAAACAAATGTTTCCTGTCATAATTTACAATTCAACCACTACCCTCCATATATTCTAAAGCTTCACTGTTCATGCATTCTCAAATTGGACGATGTACCATATGTAATAAGAGTCCCATGATCTCATACCAATTGGGTGCAAGATCAACATGTATAACATACAGCATAACCTACCCTAACGTCCAAGCCTCTAGATAAGCACAAGGGCCATATGGCCTCTTACACAGAGGGATAGGCAACTCAAAGAAAATAAATCTGCTCACAATCTACAAGTTTCAGGTGTAATGAGATATCGCATTTCTTTGACTTCCTATAAACTATGCACACTAATATCTGTTAGTTAAACTGAATGAAGGCCAGAAAACCTAAAGTACTTTCAAATAAGCACACACTGTAAGTGGCATAAAAATGACAAAACAATCGAGCTTGTATCAGGAAGAGCCAACATTGGGCTCCCAGCATGCCCTAAGGTAATTAAGACTGCTATAAAGTAGACAAGCATAAGGTAATAAAGACAGATATAAATTAGATAAGAATATAGAAGCAACAAATATTCTTACCATGTTAAAAATAAAGGCCATTCGACCCGGAAGGAACATCTCATTCGATTTGTTATTAGTTTGAGGCTTGACTATCCATTTATACACCGACTGAAACGCAAACACAAGGCGTCAATAAACAATAAGCTAAAATCGCAACAATGTTCCATAGCCCTTTCCATTCTCAAGAATTCAAATCACCTTTGCAGTCGGAGTCCGAATTGACATGTGTTGATCCTCCTTAGATGACCTGTCAGTAAATAAGTAGTTTGTGTTAGTGCAGTTTACAATCAATAACAAAACACCATATTACATTTAACAAAGAAAATTCAATTTACCTAGACTTTCCATCAATATCATCTCCACCATCAGGCTTCTTGTCAATCTCACTTCTTACTTTGTTGAGCAAAGCATAATCCAAACCTTTGACCAAATGGGTGTGCTCCACATCACCTGAAATACAACATTGACACACCCAAAATCACCAACATGTTTGTGAAACTAAGCCTCCGTTAGGACACCAATGAAAAATAAAAATTATTTCACTATTCAACTTATTTTTGTTACTATTCATGAAGCACTGAAATAAGATTTTAATTTCAGCAAAATATGACGATATCCAAATAGACCCTTAAAATACATAAAGAAGACGATCACGAACCTCCAAGGTACTTGCTCTTCTCGATAGATAGCTTGTGTGCATCGGCGGCGCGGATATCAACTGTTCCAGGAGGAGCCACGGCATGAAAAGAACCCAATTCGGTGGCTTCATAGTCTGGATTTTGGTCCTCCCTACGCTCCTTTGCACGGTCTCTATATTTAGGTCCATCCGCTTCTTCTTGTTTCTCCTCTCTGCACAATCACAATATTCCCTACTTCTCACTCACAAGTCAGAACAAAATTAAATAAATAAATAAAAACGTATATTGCTTCTGAAATTTTAATGTCTATACCTAAAACCAAAAATTAATCACAAATCAGATAAGTTTCATAAATTGAAACCTAGAAAAAAGCTAAACAGGAGTTGTGTTCTACGAGGTCGGAATCAGATGGACTTTACCTGCGACGAACAACTTTCTCCTTATAATGTTTCTTTGAAGCAGATGTCATTTTGATTGCGAATCATAAAATTATTTCTGGTAGCTGATGATAAAATCTAGGGTTTTAAATTATTTCTGGTAGCGGATGATAAGCCTAGTTCTTTTTTTTTTTTTTTTTCCCGGTTGCGATTTGCATTACTATTTGAGAACCAACCAATAAACCAAACCAGCCATAACCGACAAAATTAATATTGGGGCTGATAATTTCCGAATTACTTAAATACCCCCCTCTTCTACTTATTCGACATGGCCTCGGCAAAGTGACAACACGGCATTCTTTTTAGGGTAAAATATCATTTTCGTCCCTAAACTATCACAAAAGTTCGTTTTTCGTCCCTAAACTTTCAAAAGTTCTATTTTCGTCCCTAAACTATCACAAAAGTTCGTTTTTCGTTCTTAAACTTTCAAAAGTTCTATTTTCGTCCCTAAATTTTCAAAAGTTCTAATGGAGTACTGACATGGCTTGACAGAGTACTGACGTGGGAGGGACGAAAATCAATACGTTTGGAAAAATTTAAGGACGAAAATAGAACTTTTAAAAGTTTAGGAACGAAAAATGAACTTTTGTGATAGTTTAGGGACGAAAATAGAACTTTTGAAAATTTAGGGACGAAAAACGAACTTTTGTGATAGTTTAGGGACAAAAATGATATTTTACCCTTCTTTTTATTCTAATCTCTAAACGGTACGCCGTTCTTCTTCTTCTCTTTATTTATTATTATTTTTTTTTTATGTTAAAGTAGTAATTAAAATTACACCTCTAAAATTTGAGCATATTTTAAATTTTATACCTAAAAATTTCAAATTTTAGATTTTATCCCCCTGAAGTTATATTCCATTTGTATCAGCCGTTCTTCATTCATATTTTCTGTTAATAACTACATATACTTGTCACGCATGTTTTTTTTTTTTTGAATCAGCCACGCATGTTTAATTTGTCCAATAAAAATATCACACCATTTTCATTATGCCACGTGGCATTATTTTTATTTTTATTTTTATTTTTTGACAAACTAAGCACACATGACCAGGGATGAACCCAAGATTTCAAGCAAAGGGGGGCCAAAATATAGGCAAAAAAGGCATTTATATATATACGCTCCGTTTGTTTCGATGGAAAACCTTGTGTAAAAATAGTTTTCCGTGTTTTCCAATATTTGGTAGCATCAGAAAAAATCAGTCAAAGGAAAACTATCTTTGGTCAACAGAAAAATTAAGGCTTATTTTTAGAAATTGTTTTCCACTAAATTTTTTTTGAAAAATAACTTTATCTCACAGCAAGCTAAATGAAAAAAGTTAAGAAATTATTTTTCATCTCATTTAAGGTTGCTACTAAACATTATTTAAAAAAAAAAAAATGAGATAGTTTTATAGAAAATACTTTTTGGAAAATAACTCATTTTCTAGAAAACATTATCGCCAAAACAAACAATGCGATAGTATGAACAAACTATCATGTGCTTAAATCAAAGCACTGGATCAAAAAATATAGTCAAATCAAGATTTTAAAGGTTTGGGTATTCTCTCGAATATGATGATCATATGTAATTATGATTGGTTCTTTAAATAATCACTTTTAATTAATAACATGTAATAATCTTATTGAGTTAAACTAAAATAATCATGAGGATGCATGCATTGAATAATGTCGAAATAGATAATTCCATTGGATAGTGGGCTAAATCTAAATAACTAGTTAATCATCTTTAATTTAAGATGATTAATTAATATTTAAAATTCATAAATGATCCTTAACATCATTTGACTCTATGTTGGGTAAAAAATAGATCTAAGGTCGAACTAGTTTCAAAGGATACTTAGAAATATAGCAAATGTCTCAAAAGAAACAAAACATAATTGAATCAAGACTCAAGGTTTAACTACCAATCAACACTTGGATTTGATCCTCAAGTGCAATTGGCACTTGGTCACCCATAGCAAGTGTCAATCAGCATTCAGAGCTAGCCAATCAATACATGCAACCCAAACCTTCAATTTTCTTCTCATTTTTAGTTGTTCTAATTTCTAACTCCTATCCAATTATTATCTGAGATAACCATCTAAAATTATCATCCTTTGAGAGTTTGAAACTCACTCCAACACATCAACCAAGGGATTTCCCCTCTATAAACAGAGGAGGGATCCTCACTTCTAACCACAGTAGAGGAAGGACCCCCTTAAAAGCCTCAATTTTATGACTTTCTTAGCATAAATTTGAGTTAAAGCAAACTTCAATCAATTTGCATACTCAAATCATTCAAAATACGTTGTTGCTTTGCCGAAATCTTCAAAGATTTGAAGGAAATTTCAAGAGAACCTTGAAGGAAGAAGGTGTTTCCCAAACTTTTCCAAGCTTGAATGAAGGAGGTTTTGCCCAAACCTCAACCATCCAAAGGGAGAGGTGCTAATAGTGACTTGATCCCAATGAAAACTCACAATTGTTCATAAAACTAATTGTGCATGCAGTTATAAACCTCAAACTAAGTTAGCTAGGTTAGATCTTCATCCCTATTGATTGAGGATTGCAAACATGTTTATATTTGATGACAAAGGATGAACATGATGAATGCATGGAATTAGGGCTTTTGTATGATATTATTATGTTCAAAACCATTTTATTGAACATAATATACTATTTTCTTCTTCGTGACATGTTTAGATGATAATTGCATGATAAGACCATGGTCACCATATTCTAAAAGATTGACTCATCGACCTGGGTGAGTGTTTAAAACCTTCTCATTCCATAACTTAGCATTTAATCTTAGATTAATGGTTCCAAAGTAGGCTTTATCTTGTAATTTTCACTTTTTATAATGTAATTAGAACTCAAAGCTATGTAATTATTTTTTATATTGAATCTAGGAATAAGGTGATGAGATTTTATTTTTTTATATTCTATTGATGGCTTCTTTTGCTAATAGTTCTAAAAACCCATACAAAGCAAGGTCTGATTCCTTTTGGGGCCACTATCTCTAATTGTTATATTTTATTTTACATGCATAGCCCCAACCTATGTATTTTTTATGAAAAAATTAAGAGAAATGTTATATCTACAATATTTTCATGAACTTAGAATAGTAAGCTAGGAACACTTGTAAAGTCTAAAGGTCGAATAGCAAATCCATGTATTGGCCACAAGGCCCACAACACATGAAGAAAAATGCTAAAACGATTTGATTTACTTACCACAAATTTCAAATTAATCACCTTAGGCAAAGAGGAGTAGGCTAGCTACTTTAATGCCAATTAACTAGTTGCCACAAACTTAACAGGTTCTATGGGTGTTTTTCCTTCAATAAACGACCAAAAAAAAAAAGACCTAGTCAAGATTACATGAAAATATCATAAGATCTAATAATCCTAATATTCAAATAAGCACAAAGCTCAAGGCTTCCATTCTTCTAAGAATCCAGCAACCAAATGATTTGATTCTACGGAAGATGGATAATAGATGCACTCCTTTTTTTTTTTTGATAGTAAACTACAAAAATTTATAGCTAACTGAAAGCAAATAATACATCATAGAGAAGAGTTTGCTCAATAAAGCAAGGAGTCTCTTCAATAAATACAGAAAAATTTTAAATGCCAAGGGCATGTTTTGCTAATAAGTGTGCGGGCCTATTGCCCTGCCTACCAGCATGGGAAACCTCTACACGGCGAAATTCATATGATGCAGCAAGGGAGTATACACCAGCGCAGCAACAGTTATAGAAGGAGGCAATATCTCCTTCAAAGCGCTAACCAAGGTCAGAGAATCTGATTCTAGAATAAAGTCCTAGATGAGTAAGTCTTTTACGAACTACACACCAAGCTCTATAGCCTTTGCTTCAGCCTCAATCGCGCCAAGGGAGGCCAAAATCTTCTTGCTACAAGCCCCTATCACTCTGCCACCATCATCCCGAATGAGGACACCCACACCAGCTAATCTCTAAGCTGCGAAGACCGCCCCATCTACATTAATTTTGTACGAATTTGTGGGAGGTGGAGACCAAATAGCAAGGCACTTTTCTTCCTGCCTAGTCGTGACAACAACACTAGATTGTTTTTCCCCTAAGTAGTCAAGGGCCCCTTAATAACTGCCATCTCATTTTTTGCTCTCCCCACCATTCCTAACCTTGTTTCTATTTGCCCATAGTTTCCATGAAATCATAATTATTTTCTCAACTATCTCTTGGTCCCATTTTGCCACCATCACCGCATGCCACAAGAGGTCCATGAAAGAGTGAAAATGGAAATCCTTCTTCATAGGGAGGATATTCAAAAACACCCAGATCTCTTGAGCCCTTAGACATTCCCAAAACAAATGGCCCGAGGTCTCCACTTCCTCCTAACACTCCTCACAACAGCTTTCCACCACAATCTTTTGTCTCATCAAATTTTCCTTTGTGGGCAAAATATTTTTACATGCTTTCCAATTGAAATGGCGGACTTTGTGTGGAACATTCACCTGCCAAATGTATTTCCAAAATTTCCTTAAATTGCTATCATCCGATACTGTCCTTCAGTCAAACCCCAAGTGCATTTCCATAGCAATCTTGTATGCACTTCTCGCCGTGAACATTCCATTTGTTGTTGGAGCCCATATCTGCTTGTCCTCTAGCAGCTTGGTACTCAATGTAATTTCTTGTATTATATCCACTTCATGGGGTAGGAATAAGTGTTGGTTAAGCTCTGTTTTCTATGTCCCCTCCCCTGCATTTATTAGTGTATCAATTATGTCACTTGAAGGTAAGCCTGAGGGAGGAGATGTTACCTTATATGTAGACAGAGAAGGCAACCACTTGTCCTTCCAAATTTGTATGCATCGGCCATTTCCCACCTGCCATCTGACCCCCTTCTTCACAACTTCTTGAGCTGCCATTAGGCTTCTCCAAGCAAAGGAGGGATTGCACCCCAATCCAGCATGGATAAAGTCACACTTTGGGAAATATCTCGCTTTCAAAACTCTGTATAGTAGAGATTCTCAGCCTGATTGCAACCTCCATCCTTGTTTGGCCAACAACGCCAAGTTGAACTGTTTAAGTTGTTTGAACCCCATGCCTCCACAAGCCTTCGGTGCGCACAATTTTTCCCAACTAATCTAAGCCATTTTTCGCTCCTTTTTGCGTTGCCCCCACCAAAAATTACTGATCAAACTAGTCATCTCATCACAAAGAGAATCAGGGATTTTGAAGCACTCATGGCATATGCAGGTATGGCTTGTGCTACTGCCTTAATCAACACTTCCTTCCTAGCTTTTAAGAATAGCTTTTCTTTCCAACCCACCAACTTTCCCGCCAACTTTTCCTTTATTTCTCTAAAGGAGTTCTTTTTATTTCACCTTATTAGAAAGGGAAGGCCTAGGTACTTTTCGTGCTATTTTATCACCTGTGCCCCAAACCTAGACTTGATTTCATTTTTGATCACTTCTGATGTATTTGGGTTGAAAAACAGAGAGGTCTTGGCTAGATTCAGTTGCTAGCCCGATGAGTTTTCATAAGCATTCAAGATTTGTTGTAAGGCGTTGCATTCCTCAATGGTTGCTTTGCAAAAAATAAAACTATCGTCTGCAAAAAAGAGGTGAGAGATACTAGGACCACCTTGGCATATGGCGATGCCTTCCATCCTACCCAAAGACACAGCATTTTTAATCATTGCTAACAAGCCTTCAACACACAGCAGAAAAAAAGATAGGGAGAGAGGGGATCACCTTGACGAAGGCCACGAGTAGGGTGATTTGACTACACGGCTTATCATTGATTCTAATAGAATAGGTGACTATAGAGATACATTGTGACATAAGGTTTCTCCATCTTGGGTGAAAGCCCAATTTCTCCATGATCTTGTCCAAACACCTCCATTCCACCCTATCGTAGGCTTTGCTCATATCGAGCTTCAAAGCCATCTCACCATTAACCCCCTCCCTTTCTCTGATTAATGCGGTGCATTGTCTCAAATGCCATCAGCACATTATCTGTGATTAGCCTTCCATTAACAAAAGCGCTCTGAGAATCACTAATGATAGAAGGCAGAATCTTTTTAAGCTAATTTGCTAGGGTTTTAATGCCAGTTTATAGACCACATTACATAAACTAATTGGTCTATATTCAGTCACTTTCTTAGGGTTCTTTGTCTTTGGAATCAATACAATATGAGTATCGTAAAATTTTGGTGGAATAATCCCTAAGTTTAAGAAATCCAAAACAGTTTTAGTGACTATCCTACCCACCATAAGCCAAAAATGTTGAAAGAATAGGGGTGGCATATCATCGGGACCTAGAGCTTTCAAAGGATACATTTGCTTCAGTGCCCTGTATACCTCTTCTGCTTGAAATTCCCCGGTCAGCCTTGAATTCATTGCCTCAGATACTTTTGGTTGAACTACCTCCATCATTTCAGAGAAATTCTATAGGTTTGATAAGGTGAACGAATCCAAATAGTAATCCACAAACACCTTTTCAATATCCCCACTTTCTTCCTGCCAAACCTCATTGGCGTCAAAGACCCCTTCAATCAAATTCTTTTGAAACAGAGATGAAGCTTTGGCATGAAAAAAACTCGTATTGCAATCTCCAGCCTGGAACTAGTTCAATCTAGCCCACTACTTCCACATCACACTCTCCTTATTGTTTCTCTGAGGTTTCTATTTGTGTTTGGGGATAATGGTTGTCTCTCTATCCATTCCAACTACTTTTGTAATCGAGCGATTTTCTTGTCCACATGCCCAAAAACGTTTTGATTCCACTCTTCCAATTTCAATCTGCACTCCTCTAGACATCGCACCATTGGAAAATCAAAGCTAGAGATCAACCCCTCATTCATCAAAGATTACCTGTTCACATTGGGCATCATTCAGCCACATGGATTCAAATTGAAAGAGCTTCTTTTGCTTTTTCTTCTTCAACTTGTGAAGGAAAGATAGTAGCAAAAGGCTATGGTCAAATACCGAAGAGGATTTATGGAACAATCTCACTGTTGGAAACAAAACAAACTAGTCTTGGGTAGCCAAAGCCCTAACTAGTCTCTCTCTGATTTGGGAGCCATTTTGTTTCTAATACAACAACATGTATTTCAACCCCACGAAACCCACCTCTCTTAAACTGCAGAAGTCAATAGCCTCTTTGAAACAGGCCATCTATTTATTGGGCCTAATAGCTGTCCCTTCCTTCTCACTAGAGCATATAATCTCATTAAAATCTCCTATTACTAGCCACAGTAATGGATAAAGCCCATTAAGCTCCTTTAGTAACTTCCATGATTCAGCCTGTAGAGATGTGTCCGGATTTCCGTAAAACCCAATCATGTGCCATAATAGATGCTCTCTTAATCTGTTTATGCTATAAAGCCCAAGCCTAAAACGCCCGGAATTAATTAGTTTCTTACCAACCTCACAAACCATGCTTACTCTATCCTAAGCTTCTGAACCATAATAAGCAGCATATCTTTAAGGGTGTCTTGTACACTTGTACGTGTCAATAGTGCTCCCCCTTTCTCAATTATCATCTCCTCTATTTTCTTCATCTTGTTGTGAGCTATTGTTTTCGGATCTTTTTTTGCTATGCAACAAAAGCCTCTTTTTTTTTTTGGCATGAACTAAGGATTTATTGAAAAGTAAAACATAGATACAAAGACAACACTAGGAGAGCGATAAAAAGTGTGCTTAAAAAAAAAAAAAAAAACATTAGAGAGAGTTGTTGGCTTAATTCGTTTTTATTTCGAACCAAGAGTGATAAGCCCTATTTATTTTTCATTCCAAAATTGTCCCAACATATTCCAATGAGATATAAATGGAATAATTTCAACTAATCAAATTGATGTATTTTTATGTTTTTTTTTTCCTATTTGATAAAATAAGTAACGACTTCATATACAACCTCGATCTAAGAGTCAAATGACTTTAGTTGAACCTCCATTTTAAAAGGCAATTAACACAACATTAATAAACTTAAGGCGTAGTCTGTAACATCAACGCACAACAAAACGCTCAAATTCATTTATCATTTTTGTAACCATAAGAATCATAGAATATGGTGGATGCGGAATTTAAAAAAGTAAAACCCAATCCATAGGCAGGTGAGGTTGAAGCAATTAGGTGGGAAATTTTGGTGGCATAAAAAAAAAAAAAAAAAATCAACACTGTCATGGAAGGCAACACCAAATCATCAACCATCAATGCTAAATAAGCCAACACAAGTGAAAAAAATCAAGGTTGCATTTGGAAACATGAATTTGGATTTGGATTTGAATTTTAAATGCCTTAGTTTCAAATCTATTGATTGTAAATATAATTTCAAATACATTGATATTAAACGTTTAAAATTCTTGGTGGATTCGGTCAAATCCAAATCTTTGATATTTTAAAATTATTTAAACAAGGTATTTGAATTTTGATCACTCAAATCTAAATCTGTGTATCCAAATCATGCTATTCAATGGCACCACAAATAATTGAAGAATCTCTAGAATTAGCCATTATTTTCTATGCATGTTACTCCGACTAGGTCTAGGTGTATAGGGATGCCAACAATCGAAGAATCACTAGTCTTAGAGAATGTCTTGGATTTTAGATAAAAGATGTTTAATTATTTTTGGGTAATAGGACAAAAGAAATTTATTCCTATTGGTGCGGGCTTGAATGAGCTCCTTTTTAAAGTACATGAGAAAATAAATTAAAAAGAAAAACGAAAAATTAGAATTGTCATAAAAAAGGACTGTTGTTCTATAAATTAAACATGCACACACACTCTCTCTCCTCTATTAAAAGGCACGGATAAAAATTTCTTTCAAATCGATTTGAAAAGAATCTAATTCAATATATCATGTGATAATATATAAAACTATCCACATTTATTTTAAACAAGTCATATAATTAAATATGTTATATGATTAAAAGTACATGTGGGGAGTTTTATATTTTTTATTGATTGCCACATGTTTCGTCATCTAATTAGAGACTATGACTCTTAAAGTAGCCAAATGCCTCGTCATCTAATTAGTGATGCACATGAATGGATTAACAAGATTCTTACTATCTCTGTCTACTATCCAGCGAAACCATAGCCTTATTTTCTTCTTTAAAAAGAAAAAAGAAGAAGGATAGATATATTTTCTTCTAGACTTATTTAGAGGTAAACTTTTTCAATATTCTTAATAGTTAATACCTCTTTTTGTTTAGGCATCTCTGCTCTTTAAATTTTAGACCACGTTGTACTTATTGCTCAGCTAGAAGGTAGATTGGGTATCTGTTATGATCCTAGTATCTTACATAGATTAAGTATAAACTTAATCATGTGTTTATAAGCTCTTTGACACCCTTTCCTTGTAAATCAATTTTCAAGAATAAGTTCTACCCAAGAGTTTATAATAACATCTTATATATGCAAAGTCCCAACTGCATACAACTATCTGTGTTAGGTCAAGGAGGCCCTAGCTGCTTTGTTAGCAGCAATAGCAAATTAAAGGTCCGTTTAGATATAACTTATTTTGCTGAAATTAAAAACTGAAAACACTGTAACAAAATAATTTTTAAATATATGAATAGGGTCATAAGACCCATTTTTAATAAAAAAGTGCTGAAAATTAAAATTTGTGGGACTTGTAAACAGTGCACAGGTGCACTATTCACGAGAGAATTGGTCAAAAGTTGCGGCTTGGAAAAAAAAAAAAAAGGAGAAAATGAGCTGAAAAGCCAAACGTGAACGCAAATGTGTATCCAACCCTGCCTAAGTCTCGCCCATATGAAACTTGTGCGGAAGTGGTCAAAATCTAAACATTTATAAGTGTCAAAAACAAGTTGAAAATAATAAATAAATTGAAGAAATTATTATGTTTTCTTTTTAGGTAATTTACAAAAATATATTTGGTGAGGTGAAGAAATATATGTTTGGATTGCACTGAAAACAAGGTACTTGTCTGCGTTTTTTTGTGTGGGTCCCGTGCACTATTTACCATTGTTATTAATACCGTTTCGGACCCCGTTTCGGTTTGTCCAGTGGAATGGAATATTTCGGTACCGGCCGATTTCGGCGTACCGTTTCAGGGTGTTTCGGGGTTCTTAAAAAATAATTTATATATATCCTTGTTGAACATAAAATTATCAATTCTAATAAATAAATAACTAAATATCAAATAATACAAATCATTTAGTCTTAACTCTTAAGTCTTAAACATCAATATAATCACACAATAAGAAGATTTACAAGACAATAACTAAATATAAAAAAATACAAGATAATAGTTAATACCTCTTTTTGTTTAGGCATCTCTGCTCTTTAAATTTTAGACCACGTTGTACTTATTGCTCAGCTAGAAGGTAGATTGGGTATCTGTATGATCCTAGTATCTTACATAGATTAAGTATAAACTTAATCATGTGTTTATAAGCTCTTTGACACCCTTTCCTTGTAAATCAATTTTCAAGAATAAGTTCTACCCAAGAGTTTATAATAACATCTTATATATGCAAAGTCCCAACTGCATACAACTATCTGTGTTAGGTCAAGGAGGCCCTAGCTGCTTTGTTAGCAGCAATAGCAAATTAAAGGTCCTTTTAGATATAACTTATTTTGCTGAAATTAAAAACTGAAAACACTGTAACAAAATAATTTTTAAATATATGAATAGGGTCATGAGACCCATTTTTAATAAAAAAGTGCTGAAAATTAAAATTTGTGGGACTTGTAAACAGTGCACAGGTGCACTATTCACGAGAGAATTGGTCAAAAGTTGCGGCTTGGAAAAAAAAAAAAAAGAAGGAGAAAATGAGCTAAAAAGCCAAACGTGAGCGCAAATGTGTATCCAACCCTGCCTAAGTCTCGCCCATATGAAACTTGTGCGGAAGTGGTCAAAATCCAAACATTTATAAGTGTCAAAAACAAGTTGAAAATAATAAATAAATTGAAGAAATTATTATGTTTTCTTTTTAGGTAATTTACAAAAATATATTTGGTGAGGTGAAGAAATTTATGTTTGGATTGCACTGAAAACAAGGTACTTGTCTGCGTTTTTTTGTGTGGGTCCCGTGCACTATTTACATGACCCGCAAGTACGGATTTTTGCAAAAAAAATTTGGTCTCACAACACTATTCACACATTTAAAAATTATTTTGATACAATGTTTTCACTTTTCAAAAATAAGCGGCATTCAAACGTACCTGTAATCAACAAAATGTTGTATGTCATTGACTCATTGTCATTTTAGCCGACTTCTCTCTCTTTTCGTGTGGTCACCAACAACAATTTTGCACGTGCTCAACGAGGAAATCGTGTAAATATAGAAGTGGTTTACAAATAATAATAAAAATATATATATATATATATATTTTTTTTTTTTGGTAAAGTGGAATATATTAAACAAACTAGGAAGAACAAAACAACTCAGGACAAAGCCTGTTCAGGTACAACCCTTTAAAGTCAGAATCTAACAGTTTAACTAAGTCCACAGGCGGACACATGAACATAACAAAATCCGTGGCTTGGAGACCACCTAAACGAGCAAGACCATCAGCGCACCTATTGGCTTCACGATAACAATGCCTAAGGTGAATATGGGGGATCCGAGACACCAAGAGCCTGCAATCATCCATGAGAGGGGATACAAATACATTAGAGTAATTTGGGTTGGACATGGCATCCACAATAGCTTTAGCATCTATCTCTACTTCTACTGCAGAAAATATATATATATTATTTATTTAAAGAAATCATCAATAATAGTGCAAATCGTAAATGCTTCAGCTACCACGCAAGAAATGGTATATACTTCAGCTACCACGCATGACTGGAGTTCTTAGTCCCCTGCCCCACTGGCACTTATCTGATCGAGTAAACAAAAGGAAGCTAGAGAGGCATAATATTCGGTATATGACAAGCCTAAATTGTTTTGGTAGAAAACTTCAGGCTCATGTCACTTCTATTAGTTGCATATTACTGATTTTGAAATTTTTTTGGGGTTGAGCATTGTACCAACTCAAGCAAAATAGTAAATATATATATATTATTTATTTAAAGAAATCATCAATAATAGTGCAAATCGTAAATGCTTCAGCTACCACGCAAGAAATGGTATATACTTCAGCTACCACGCATGACTGGAGTTCTTAGTCCCCTGCCCCACTGGCACTTATCTGATCGAGTAAACAAAAGGAAGCTAGAGAGGCATAATATTCGGTATATGACAAGCCTAAATTGTTTTGGTAGAAAACTTCAGGCTCATGTCACTTCTATTAGTTGCATATTACTGATTTTGAAATTTTTTTGGGGTTGAGCATTGTACCAACTCAAGCAAAATAGTATAAGACCTCAAAATATTAATGAAATCCAAAAATCACCCACACGCGGTCACATCAAATTATGAACCGGTTATACAAGATGAAATTTTGCTATAGTGCTTGTGCAAATATATAAGTCACTACAGCTTATGCAAAACAACTTTTTATTATTTTACTGTGTTTCTTAAGGGTGAATAAACAAAATGAATAGTTATTTTTGTGTGTTAAGAGAGGAAAACGATTTTAAAAAATAAGAAAATTTGGTGTATTTAATACAATGGAGTATATAATAAATAATCAAATGTGAATGTTTTAAAAAATAATTAGTTAAAAAAAGTATATTCTTATTCTTAAAATAAAAAATAATTTTGACATAAGATAATGTGAATGCAGTATTACTTCTTGTGATTTGGCATGAGTTTTTCTTTTAATTTTTTAACACTTATATATATAATCTTAATTTTTTTAGTACAACTAGTCAACTATACTTTAACTGATTCTTAAAAATAAAAATAAAACTATACTTTATACTCTTCTAGAGTTTAGTATGGAGATGGGTCCATTGTACTGCAACGCAATTGGAATCAATTATTAGCAGGCTGCCAGGTAATAACTTTTGCAGTCAATCGTGGGTGCAACTGTGTGCGTGTGAACAAACATATCAGAGTGGTTTTCATTACATGACTGACTGCATTGCACATCACAATCTTATTTTAATTCCACTATAGATAAAAAAGCCAAGGCATATACATGCATGCATATGTGATATGACTAAATTTTAAATTGCACAACAATTTTCTGGGAGAGCTGGAGAGCCATTGAATTGAAGTCAAAGCTACGTGTCCACCTCGAGTCCACTGAGTGACTCATTCCATGTATGTAACCATCAACTCTGTATAATTTTTTGGTAGTTATACACTTAATAACTATTCTTATATAGTACCACACAACAAATGATGACTTTAGTGAGATTGCTCTATCAATTTGCTATTTCACACAGGAAAGAAAATTGTTAATATATATGAGCAAGGGCGGAGCCACATAGTTGCTTTGGAGAGGGGGGGGGAACTAAAAACAAAACTTCACTTTCTCTTCATCTCAAAAAATCCGCCCATTGACCCACGGAATCCCTTTCTTTACTTCTTATTCTTTTGTTTTGTCTTCTTTGATACATGTACTCCAAATAAAACAAGCTGGTCTGCTTAAGTCTAAACACTAAAAATAAAACTTCACTTTCTCTTCATCTCAAAAAATCCGCCCACTGACCCACATAATCCCTTTCTTTACTTCTTATTCTTTTATTTTGTCTTCTTTGATACACTTTCATTTGCACTGGTACAGTTGCCTACCCACCAGCCCCCAAAACTCCAGTCCTTTGTACTCACAGTTCGAAGGAAAAAAAAAATCCTGACCAATTTTTTCTTTCTTTATCAGTTTTAGTTTTGAAGTTTGGTGACTACTTGTTGACTGGTGAGTTTTCTTCTCTTTCTTAAGCATTAGACATTCATATCTTTTTAGTGTCTTTTTTTATTTTCTCAACTATCTACATCTAAATATTCACATGCTCTTTATATTTTCATAAATTTTTAGAGAAATACATGATTTAAGGCATGTGGAGATTGTTTGTGATGAGTCTTGAAGGGAAGATTTAAAGTTGGAGGCAGTCAGGCAGAGGCAGTAGGCATTGCCACACGGGTGACTCATTTTTGCAATTTGTGAAGACAAAGTTTCTAAGGTAAAATTGTTTTGATTTATTACTTATTTTTGATTAGTAAGATATCATGTGGCTGTGGGTGTTGTTAAATTGTTTGGTTTATGTTGTGTACCAATACTTGTGTGTTTAATTTTTGTTTTTATTTGAAGGGTTATTATTAATTAAAGTTGTATTAAAAATGGGTTGTATGTTTAAATTATAGTGAAAATTTTGTTTTTTCTTGAGTATGAACAACATCCATATAACTAAGCAAAAATTTCTAATTAAAATTTTATTTTTTAAACTTCTTTTCAAGTTAATTTTTAAGTCATATTCTTAAAGCTAAAAGAATTATGAGTAAACGAAAAACAATTGATGCATTCTTTAAGAAAAAAGATGTTAGCAATTCAGAAATTAGGACACCTGTGGCTGTAGAAACAAATTTTGATACTTCAATGCCTGATGAACACCCTGACCTCTCCAAATGTTCAAGAATTCAATCTGAAGAGATAGATCATGATTCAGGATCACGTAAACAAATATGCGAATTCCTTATTAACAAACAAGATGAAATTCGACAAGTTTGTCTCAAAAAAGGTCCATATCAACCTAAAAATATAGACTATTCATACAACGATGATATTCATCGTCGTCGATTTCAACCTTCATGGTTCGAATCGGCCCCCCCCATATAAAAATTCCTGACTACGCCCCTGTATATGAGCCACTCTTGTAATAAATTTTCGAAAGCTATTCTTATGATTGGACTTATAACGTAAGTTTTTAACAAGAAAAAAAAATTATTTATGCTTTCTTTGTTTCCTTTTTTATTAAAGTGATAGAGACTTATATAAGTTTTAACGTGGGCTACAGATTTAATTCATTGTACATAGTATGTACGTGTTAAATGATGCATGTATTGTAACCAATTCATGATTAGATTTACAATATATTTGGCAAAAATTATTTTTGCCTGCTTATTTTACTATTTAGTTTATTTTTGCTATTATTCATGAGTCCCATTGCACTTTATAATACTATTCATTAGTCACACTGTACTATTTCAACTAATTTTTACTAGTACTTTTAGCAAAAAAAATTTACTTTTAACAAAATAAGTAAATTATAAACAGACCTTTAGATAGAAAAATTTAATACAATCCTTCGACTGAAATTTTGTTGAAAAAGTCGGAGAAAATAGCAAACACGTTTCTACCTTTGTGTGTGAAATTATGGTGCGTGCGTATAATCTTGAATTAGCTAGAAAGTAATAATACTCATAGAAAGTAATAATAATAATAATAATAATTAAGTGGGTGTTTGTTTTGATTCTTTTGAAGCTTTTTGCTTCAAGGAAATGCGTGGCATTTGATGACCAAGTCAATCCTTTGCCAGTCATACATATCACATCAAATGTTTTATAATTTATATAAGTTTGAATCAACTTACGGATTTTCATATAACAAAAAAGAAGGTTGCTGCCCAAATTCAAGTCCAATGTGAAGCGGAAAAGTGAAAACGCTTAGAACTACATGGGCTTGCGAGTTCAAGTGTTCAACCATTTTGTCTGTATTGATATTAGTTTTATGATGGAATTTTCCTTTGAATAAGTTGGTAGTAAAGTTGTTTTGACAACTTGAATGGCTTGTTGGATTAAAATAAATTTATAGATAGACAAAGGAACTTGAACAATATAACGGGTAGGATAAGACTTCTTTAAGTTGGTTTGAATTTTTTTGTCAATAATTAATCCTATTCTAGATCACGTTAGATTGGTGAATTGGTAACTTTTTCATAGTTTTTATGTTTGTTATTTTGGTTAGAGGTTTTAAACTCAGGCCCTCTTGAGCTCTTAAGAACTACTAGGCCAACTCCTTGAGATTGTTATCCGCGTGATGTTGAATTAATTAATTAGATTGCTGTGTATCAATCATGAGCTTTGTTTTGATAGCTTAATAAGTCAATGGAAGAAAATTGTGTCGTTAACTCTATTTTAGATCACATTAAATTAATGTATTTGTAATGATTTAATATATATAAAAAGCCAAAATTGAAAAAAATTTCAATTAAGTTCTAAATTGGGTAGCTAATTTTGCGTAAGATGTCTTGTCTAGATTTTAAAATTATTGTGTTAAAGTAAATAATGCATTAACACCTGATACAGAAGCCAAGAAGACCAACAATAATGACACTCGAACCTCTTAAAACCAAAATTAAAAGAAAATCCAATTAGATTTCAAATTGATTTCAATTAGTGACTAGTATGATGCCAAGTGTCCAATTCAACATATTTCTTAATTTTGGTGTAGTTATTTACAACACTACAAGAACCTAAGAGTGCAATTAAAAATGCATTAGATAATGTAAACATAATTCAAATTTATTAGTCTTTATGTACACTATGAATGCATATAATTTGATTTGTATAATATTATATATTGTGTAATTGTGAATGTTCTTAATTTTTTCTATGTACATGCATGAGGTTACAAGCTAATATGCTTTAATCATAAGATTATGTAATTAGTTATGTGATTTGTTTAAATTACTTAGTGAATTATATGATTAAAATATGCACACCACTATGTTGATATGGAATAAAATTTTGTCTCTACCTCTATTTTAGCTCACATTACATTGAAAAATTTGTAACTTTCCCAAATTTGTCTCTACCTCTATTTGCTATTTTTTTTCCTTTAATTTTAAATCACTAGTGTATAATCCGTGCATATGCACGGTACAATTAAAAACAACACATGTACACATATGTTTACTCTTTTTTATTGCCTTTTTTTATGGTTTATTTATATTAGACTCTTTGTCTTTTGCACAATATTAACTCATCTAGAAATTAAAAAATATATATATATATAGATAGGACATGTGAGGAAAAATTATACTACAATTTGAATCCAATTTAAAATCTAATTGGATTTTCTCTCAACTTTACCTATGAATATATATATATATATATATAAAGAGAGAGAGAGAGAAGAGGATACTGTGTAAAAGCCAAAGGCTATAAATCGGTACATCCAAGGAACCTCACAATATGATTAAAACAACTACACTTCCACATAATAATTTGATATTTCTTTCGGTAAATTTGAAGGAAATTTTTGTCCTTAATTCTATTTTAGATCACATTAAATTGGCGGATTTGAAATCTTTTTCCAATTTGTTGTTTCATTCCATTAACCCAACCACAAAAATGTTATTTTTTTTCTTAGAATTTACCAATATTAAAAAGATATTTTTACCATAAAAAAGCTTTTTTTTTTTTTTGATAATTCAATAGTGTTTTTTTTATAGGGATAATTCAATAAATTTTTTTTTTGAGTTAAGAGATAATTCAATAGTTGAGAGATGAGAAATTTGACTTTATAGACGTTTTATTTAAAAAAAAAAAAAATCAAGAAGAGTAAGTAAAACTATAAAACTCTTAAAAAAGAAGAACACTCTTAAAATAAAGTAGAACACTCTTAAAATAAAGAAGAAATTTTTTAAAAGGTTAATAAATAGGAAATAGTGATAACTTTTTTTTTTTTTTTGGGATGAGCAGAAAAATAGTGATAACACTGTGCAGGTGGTCGGGTTGATTGATTCCTACAAATACTAATTCAAAAAATAGATTCCTAACATATACGTGGACAAGTTTGCCAAGTTACCAAAATAAGAAATAGTAAAGTCTTTACTCTTTCCATTTGGGTGAGCAAATAGGTAACTGCAAAGTGCAAAGTCACAAACACATTAAATATCAATTTTGTTAAAAAAAAAAAAAATGAAAGCAAGTTAAATGTCAATTTTCTCTAGTAAATATATTATAATTAAATATTTAACCAATTTCATCATTAAAAATTAAAGAATAATGACAGTTATACCCTTTTTGTTACGCATTCACTATTTACGTATTGGTATATAGATTGAAATCTTGTTTTTAAGTTAAAATCCTCAAATCTAGTTTTTCACAATTTTAACAAAAATCATATTTTAAAAATATAAATTCAAAATGATATTTGTATCAAGTATGCAATAGTAGTGAGTTTCAGTTTACTTAACTGATAAAATCTCTAATGGTTAAATAAGAGATTTGAGGTTCAATATCTGTTTGTACCAAAAATTGATTGGTGTCTTGATCTAATGACAAAAAGATATCATAAAAAACAAATACCATAAATTGAAACTTACTAATAAAATTATCTAAGTCTAACATTTTATTTTATTTTATTTTATTTTTTATAAGTAAATATATATATGAATAATTACATATACTATTATTAAAAGGTACTAACATTTATTGATATTAATAAATAAATAAAAAACGAATATTATTATATGTGGATGGAGCGGTGACCGAAGTTGTGGTTTTGATTTGATTACTACAGACTACTCTCTCTCTCTCTCTACAGCTTTTGGATCTGAGAGCTTCTCCTTTTCTCTGTTTGTCTCTGTTATGTTATCTTTGAAAAACAACAACAACACAAACACAGCTCCTTGTACCTTACATATAAAAATTAACATCGCCAATAATTAGCTTCCCTTTCTCTCTCTCTCATTTCTCTTTTTCTCTGGTTTCAAACTCTCTCGAACCTCCCAAAGCCATCAATTTGTTGCTCGATCTTTCTCTTCCAAAAACACCAAAAAAAAAAAAAAAAACCTTCAATTTCCAAACCTCTCTTCCTCCTCTCTGATCTGTAAAATAATAACAACAATATTCGATCTCTCAATTCGAGTTTTTCCTTCTTTTTTTATTTTTATTTTTATTTTTATTTTTTTAATATTCGATCAGAAAGCTCTTTTGCTTGCTTTGTGTTTCAACAAAACCAGATAGAAGAAGCATTTGGCTGTGAATGGAAAAAGAGAAAAAGTTTGTTATATTGAAATTATTATTATAGTTTGTGGTAATAGTAATAATAATTTCAATATTTTTCCAAAAATATACAAACAAAAAAAGAAAAAGAAAAAAGAGTGAAGGTCACGGACCATGTTGTATTTGAAGCAACCAAACTCCATTGTATGCAAAGGAATCTCGAAGCTCAAGCTGCTGTTATTTCTAGAAGACTGTTAATCGTTATCATCATATTCGGAGAAGATTGAATGCAATTACGATACCATCCCTGAGCTCGACTCAGCTCGGGGCTTTTGAAGTTTAATTTTTTTGTTTCTCTCTGTATCTGTATCAATGGCGCGTGGTGCTTAGAGAACAACGGAGTCTCTTCTTCACAGTCCTCCATCACTGAAGAGTCCCCCGCTGCCGCTTCCTCCAAGCTTGTATGCAGAAATTCAGGCTCTACGAGACTCGATCGGTAATCGCATTTCTTTCATTTCTCATTTTTTTTTCTCTAATATATATATATATATATATTAGATCTCTTCGTTTTTTTTTTTTTTTTTCCGAGTTTGTGGCTTGAATCGCAATTTCTAGATCAGTGTATCCTCAGCTTCACTTTCTGTGTTCAAGTTCAATTGCCAAGTTTCACTTTCACTAGTAAGATCACAAAATGAGCTAATTCAAGTGTGCATTGAGGTCACTTGTACTTGCTGCACAACTCTCTTTATTTTTTTTTTTATTTATTTTTTTTTTTTGGTTATAGAATGCTTCTATTTATACTAGAACAAGTTTTAGAGGTCTATGGCCGAGTTTTCGCTACGCCTACTTATTTCTTCTTTTTTTTACTCCTTTTGCAAACTATGTTCTATGAAATACAAGTTGCCACAAATGTTTCATTTAATTGAAAGAATGAGACGACCGTAGACCCAGAAATCTGGGTTCAATCCCCACTAGGAGTTCCTCGGATTACTTGATATCATGTGTCTGTGTTACTCCCCAGTGAGTCCAAAGGACCTACCTTGGTGAGGTTCCACATCATCAAAAAAAAAAAAAAAAAAAAAAAAAATTTGAATGAGCGCCCTAACTGCTCTTGTTAGATTGAACAAAGTGTTGAGATTGCCGTGTAAATGTTATAGGTCTCTCTCACTCCTTTTGATATTTTTATGCTATAGCAGAAGCTCCAATACCAATTATTGGGATAGCGGAGGCTCCTATAAATCTTCTTCTTAGATAACTAAATTAACAAGCATACACACTGGAACTTGAGAATTTACATGGCTCGGCAAATATTTAATGAGTATTACAGCACTTTACCTCTCTTACATAGCTCTCGCTTGTGGGTATCCTTTGCAACCCTAAAGAGCTATCAAACTACTCTTCTTCTAGGAGTTTTCTCCTTGATCAAGAGAATTCTTCTTGTAAGAGTTGTCTCCTCTCTTAAGAGAAATCTTCTTCGAAGAGCATTTCCTTCTCTTTGGATAATTCATGTGAGATGACCCTTGGGTCAAAGCCACCAAAAACCTTCACAGGACTATCTATATATAAGCCTTCAAATCCTATTCCTTGGTGTACAAAAAATATTAATTTTTTTTTTGTTGGGATAGGTAAAATAATTTTATTGAAATGAGACATGAAGTAGCCTAAAGAGTTACAGTGGAAAAATATCTACAAATGAGCATCTCTATGAAGGAATAAATACAATTACTATCAGTGAGACCCGAAACAAGGCCATTCATAAAGAGAACTAACGAAGGATGCTTGAATTTGAGCTGACATGTACTTCACATCGCTGATTTCTCTCCCTCCATATATTCCACATCAAACATAAAGGAGTAAGATTCCAAATATTTGAATTAGGACCCCTTCTCTGCCACCCACATAATAAGTCAAGAACCTACTTCAGTAATACCCACTGAATCCCAAGCAGCCTGAATATCAAACTTCACAACTCAAAGGCCACACTACAATGAATCAAGATGTGGTCCATGGTCTCCCCACTACAACAGCACATACACACCAAGTCACCATTGTGTAATCCCCCTTGATGAGGTTCTCACAAGGAATATACATTCTTTTCTGGGTTTAAGGGATACCTCAGTGGTTTAGCAGCTCTTGTGAAGCATTGGTAATAGTGTCGGAACCCATCTAGCCCCTTTCCCCTATTTACCTAGCAAAAAAAAAAAGATGGTCATTCCTTTCGCACAAAGAAAACCCCAAAAAAAAAACCAAATCTAATTTCCTTCCTCACCATATAGAGCCAAATACTTAACCAAGTCCAAATAGAGATGTGAGGCAATTTCCAACAAATCTCTACCTTGACTTAAATTTCATCAAGCAATCTTCTTCTTTATTATCCATCATGTTAATGCAATTGCTTTTCTCAAGTAGGATGATTATTGTTAGCACAGCCAAAGACAAACTTGCATGGGCTTCTATCAAATAATTGCAAACTTGTACATTATCTTCCCCCAAACCATACTTGGACTAACCAGGGAATTTGACACCATTTTTTATGCAATAGTGGCAGGTCTGATACCAATTATTGAGATAGCAAAAGCTCTTACACCACTTGTGTGATAACACCTCATAGATTTGAACAAATAACAGTAAAGAAAAATAAGAATACAAATGTTTACTTGTCTTTGCAAAATGCCTACCTCCATGGAGAGGGAGATCAAATCTATTATACTCAATGAGGATTACAACACCCAACCTCTCTATTAAACAACTTTTCCTCTAAGAGTTTTTACCTTCTCTTAAGAGAGCTCTTCTTTTAAGAGTTTTCTTCTCTCCCCATATGGGATCCTAATAGGTAACAAAGTCAACTGTCCTTTCTCACCCAGAAAAGCTAAATAGGTAACCACATCCAAATGGGAACTTGAGGAAATTTCCAACAGATATTAATGGATTTTATTTTGTAACTTGCTTTTTGTTATAAATAGTTATTTATCGGCAACATATTTCTATCTTGGCATATTAAAATTGTGAATTATTTGGATCATACGAAAGTTCGTACTTGAATTGGTATATTGTGTGTAGCAGTAAATTTTATGTAGACAAACCAACTTAAGCAAACATCTACTATGTTTTATGCTGCAGAATTTTTACATGATAGGGAGGGACAAGGGTAGAACATATTGGAGAGTGCTAAAGATTGACCGGCTGGACCCTTGCGAGTTAAACATTCGTGAAGATTCTACCGCATATACAGAAAGGGAATGCTCTGACCTTTTGAGGCGGATACATGAAGGAAACAAGTCCACGGGTGGACTAAAGTTTGTCACTACTTGTTATGGAATTGTTGGTATGCAGGGCCTTAGTATGCATTCTAATATCTTAATAAACCAACAACATTATGACGGTACTCATATTGGTTTGCTGTTTTCAGGATTCATCAAATTTTTGGGGCCTTATTATATGCTGCTTATCACAAAAAGAAGACAGATTGGTGCAATATGCGGTCATACTGTATATGGTGTCTCGAAGAGTGAGATGATTCCGTTTCTGAATTCTACTGATGGGTCCAGTATTGCTAATTCTATGAATGAGAACAGGTCATTAATCCATTCTGCATGTAAATGTATTTGTCCATGGTACTTGTGAAGGGAACCATGAATGTTACTCAGCTTTGTATCTGTCTTTTGTGAAAATTAATGTCTCTGATGTGATTCTTCCAGTCTTTCTTTCTTTTTAACCTGGTAGGAACATGCAATCTGACTTTAGACCATATTCTTTCTTTCACTTTTATGCACTTCAAAGTTATAAGTTAGAGCATAATAAATTTGTGAATACTAAAATATGTTGTGATCATCTTAAATGAATATTATTTAGTCTATACTGACAGAAGTATTTCACTTCTTCCCACTTTTAATCTTTCTTAGAGATAGCATTAATTGTATTGGTAATTGTCATATTAAGTTCAGAGCTTCTGCTTTGATTGGTTACAAATGAAGCTTGATTCATTTTTTAGTTAGTGCGTAACATGAACACACACATGCCCAACCAAGTGTGAGGGGAATCTTCTGTATTCTCTCGACCGTTCCTTATTTAAACATATATCTTATTCTTTTTTACCAATTATTCTTGCTCTAAATATGGTCATTATTGTCGCTAACTTTATATTCTTTGTTGATCTTAGATACAAGAAGCTCCTATGCATGGTGGATCTAACAAAGGACTTCTTTTTTAGCTACTCATATCATGTTATGCGTAGTCTTCAAAAGAACTTAAGTAATCACGAGACTGGCCCTGTTCTCTACGAAACCATGTTTGTTTGGAATGAGTTCTTGACTCGGGAAATCCGGAATCACCTCCAGAATACTCTTTGGACAGTTGCTTTGGTTTATGGCTTTTTTAAGCAGGTAAGGAATGAATGATGTTTTTGATGATCTAACAAGAACTAATTAAATTAGTATGGGGGATGTGGATGTTAGTATAACTTTCACATCATTCTGTTCAGAAGATTCTTGGAACTTTCTGGACTCATTTGTGAATCCTAGTTTGCTGAAACATTACCATCATTGTTCAAATCATTTGAAATTTTATTGTACCAGATTCTGACTCTGTTCATGTGCAATTTCATGTATTAATTGATGCCCTTCTCTTTGGAATGAGATTATTTAGTTCTTTCCTCTGTATTCTCTATGTCTTTGTACTTGTTTCATATATGGACTTAAATCTTTGGAGTTAGTCTTATGAAGTGAGTATAATGCAGATACATAATATTTCTTTGGGGTATTATCATTCCTACCAAATGTTGTTATTGCTGGTTTACTACATTCGCTAAAATTTGTTGACTTGCTATTTTTAAATAATGTCTGCCCAACTATTCAGATAATTATTTTGTTATTTTTTTAATATTTTTTTATTCTTTCATCTCTGATGGATTCATGCTACTCAAATCTAGGCAACACTCTCTGTGTCTGGACGAGAGTTCAAAGTGGCCCTCATTGCTAGACGTTCTCGTCACTATGCAGGCACCAGGTAAGAGTTCATACAGATTTGTCTTTTTCCTGGTTACACCATGTGCTTAGTATGGGGATGGATACACATACATGAGAAAATTACTTTTGAGTCATGTGGTTTATCAATGGTATTAAATTCAAATATAACCTTTTGAGAAACATGAATCAATCTTTTCCATAATCTCTATATGGTTCATGCAATCATTGGATTAACCCAAATGAATATTTGACATAGTTCACCAGAAACTTATTTTTTTGTGGATTGATTTTGACATGACCCTCACTTGGTTGTGCAACATGAATTGGGTTCTGGGTTCTCTGGTTGCCATTGTTATAGAATAAAGATTATATGATATGTTTAAGATTGAGTATTTATTTACATCCTTAGTGTATATTTACCTCATGTGGCATATGAGGGCCTCACTCATTGTTTACTTCTAATTTAGGTATCTAAAACGAGGTGTAAATGAGAAAGGTAGAGTTGCTAATGATGTTGAGACAGAACAGATTGTGTTTGAAGATGTTCCAGAAGGGCTTCCCATGCAAATAAGCTCTGTTGTCCAGAACCGAGGCTCAATCCCTCTTTTTTGGTCACAGGAAACTTCACGCTTGAATCTTAAACCAGACATTATATGTATGTCCTTGCATAAGTAGTGGCAGTTAAGTATATGCCATTTATTTTTGTAACTAACTTCTGTCCTTTTCCAGTGTCAAAGAAGGACCAAAATTATGAAGCTACCAGACTTCATTTTGAAAATCTTGTCAAGAGATATGGAAACCCCATAATTATTTTGAATTTAATTAAGGTCAGTTTCTTTATTGATTGATGGGTTTAGTAATTTTTGTCATCGTTATTCATTATCTTTCTATTCATTTATTTATTCTTCTTTATATATTGTTAAAAATTTCCTCAAGGAGAGAGCTTTACACTATGAAAGAGTCTTACTGACACTCTGAATATTAAAACAACTGATCTATATTTCATGTAAATTTTATTTTAACATACATTGTGATTGATTATTGAAATTCGGCAATTGACAGACACATGAGAAGAAGCCTCGAGAGTCCATTCTTCGTGCAGAGTTTGCTAATGCAATTGAGTTCATTAATAAAGATTTATCTGAGGAGAACCGTCTTAGATTTCTTCATTGGGATCTACATAAACATTCTCGGAGGTATGCATGTGGTCAATTCTTCCCCCCCCCCCCCCCCCCCCCCAACCCCTTTTTTATTTCTTTCAAATAATTCTATATTTTCTTGAGAATTGATTTTTATTGCAAATTGTTTCTGACTCTTCCCCTGCAATTCCAGCAAAGCTACAAATGTTTTGCTACTTCTTGGCAAAGTGGCTGCATATGCACTTACGATTACTGGGTTCTTCTATTGCCAAGTAACACCAGCCTTGAGGCGTGAAGGGAGTCTAAGATGGCATTCCTCTGAGTAAGGGTTTGTTTGTTTGTTTGTGTGTTTTTTTTTTTTTTTGGTTTCTATGGTCATCTCATGAAATTATAAAATTTAAGATTAACTAATGAATCTGATGATGTGGCTGGCATTTGAAATTTGATGCAGGAATATAGACAATGGGGACTTATCTCCTCAGAGGCACTACGACACTGATGATGTGGATGCTGATAACTTTGAGAGGAAACTCAACGGTGGAAAGCATGGTGCTAGTAATGTTGCTAACGGGAATCATTCTGTCAAGGAATCCATGTTCCAAAGGGGAGTGCTCCGGACCAATTGTATTGATTGCCTGGATCGCACAAATGTTGCACAATATGCTTATGGATTAGCAGCTCTTGGACACCAACTTCATGCTCTGGGTGTTATAGACAAGCCAAAGATAGATCTTGATGCTCCTTTAGCAGACAATTTGATGGGATTTTACGAGAGAATGGGTGACACTCTTGCTCACCAATATGGTGGCTCAGCCGCTCACAACAAGGTAATTATCACTTGTGATACTCTTTCAAAGTGCTTTGTATTTACTGCTTTCAAACTATAAAGTGTGTTGATGAAATTATGTATAATTTCCTTTCATCTTTTTTTTTTTTTTTTGCCCTTCCTAAACTGATCATACTGAATTACTGGGTTAGAATTTTGCTTTTAAAATTGTTTTATTGGTGTAGGGTCTGTCTATGGATCTGATTTTGATTTACTACAGTATTTTTTTTTTTTGGGGGTGGTTGGGGAGGGGGGGTGTCTTATATATTAATCCATTAAGAAGCTGAATGTGCTTAATTTTCAACTGACTAATTAAACTCTTAAAAAGATAATCTGGTCTGATAGTATTATGATCTGATTGATTACTAGTATGTTTTTAAATAATAAATAATATCCACCATTATATTACCCAAGACTTGATGGTGGATTTAAGTTCTGTATATGGCATTAGATAAGATTGTGTCCCTTTCAAAGAAGATACATATGATACCTTCACTAGGCAATTAGAAATATGGCACATTCATTGTCTCTGACTCACTGTCACTTGTTCATACGTAGGTTCTCTCCATCTCTCTGGTTGCATTGCTATGATTTATGACTTTCCTGATGTTGTTTTTAAATTCTTTTTTTTATTTATAAGTAAATAAACCTTACATAAAATTTGCGCAAAAGAGGCACTCAACCCTAATACAGCAGGATGTATACAAGAGATAACAACCCAAAAGAAAGAAAGAAAGAAAGAAAGAGAGAAAAGATTAAAGCCAACTTCTAAAATCCAGAAAATCCAAAAAATGTACAAAGAAGAGAAGGTAAGCAGCAGGAAGAATCCATCCAAGCATAAAGTATTTGCAGGAACAGCAACTTTAACTCCAGTAATGATGGCTTATGACCCTCAAATTCCTAGAATTCTTCTCCCTACAAAGGCACTATGTTAGGCCTTCCATCTGTCTTACTACTACTATGCCTACCAAATTGCCCTGTCCAACTAGCAAACATGTTGACCTCCAACTTGGACATTTCCCAATCTATCCCAATTGAACTAAATACAAGCAACCAAAACTCTCTAACGAAACTGCATTGGAGTAAAAGATGGTCCACGGTCAAACTCTCCCAATCTTACTTTGCATCACTCATTACTTTCTAAACATCTTTCATCTCTGAGCTCCTTTTATATATCTTTCTTAGTTCGAGTCAAATTTTCTGTATAACATTGATTAATCTTCTCATCTCTGAGCTCCTTTTATGCATTCTCTCATCCATCTGCAATGTTATTAGACTGAATGTTGTTTCCTTGTTAAATCGGATCATGATATATGGAATATACCCTGATTAGTCTGAGTCCAATTCATTCATGGGCCTAGTTAGCCGGAAGTGCATCCTTCTAAGTTTCCTGGTGTCAGAATATAGCTTTTATGACAGTTAAGAGGAGGACAGGTTGCAAAAACTGTATATGGATACTATAGTTTGCTTTGGATATCTGTTCTGGGTTGTTTTGACACAGGAGATCTCCTTTTTCAGAACTGTGTAAATTGTGGATTCTAAGCCACACTTGCGTTTAATAGGGTGGACCTGTTGTCCTAGTTGTCAAGACCAGCTCTAATTAATGCCTATCAAATGATGAACTAAATGTGGCCTTGCATGTCCAAAAACAGAAGAAGTTACTAGGAGGAGGGTTCACAAGACTTGTACCAAAGGACAAGTACACCATGATATCGTGATAGTGAACTATTAGTTTAAAAGCATAAGCTATTAGAAAGTAGGCACATACTTATAACATTAATAGCTATGCTCTCCATAATTTGAAATGTAAACTGAACCATAGTCTTAGGGAATTTGATGTTAAACTATGCAGTATAGTTTGATATGGTTACTTTAATGGGTACCTGGTTGTGGATCAACTGTTACACTCTTACAAGTATTCATTATGTTTCCTAAGTAATTATCTTAATCTTTATCAATCTGCTTCATTTGTTAACCTTTTCAACTTCTGGTGCCATAGATATTCTCTGAGAGAAGGGGTCAGTGGAAAGCAGCAACTCAGTCCCAAGAATTCTTCAGAACTCTTCAACGGTATTACAGCAATGCTTACATGGATGCAGAGAAACAAGATGCAATTAATGTGTAAGTCTTGCATTTGAAATCTTGTATTAATTTTTTGGAGAAAGCAAGGTCTATTTCTGGTTAAATCTTCTGGTGTCTGGCATTTGTAGACCGTTCTACAAGTTGAATATACATGTTGATTAATTGTTCTCTAGTCAGGGCATTTGTTTTTTGTGTCTTGGAATTTTTTTGGCTCAAATAATATAACTTATCCTCTTGCCTTTTCTAACTAAAGACGGGGTGGCAGTGAGATGAGGTTTAGAGTGTGATTTTACTGCAGTTTTATCAGGTACTGGGCTTCATAGCCAACCAGTATCCCTCCTCCTTCATTAGGGGTCCAGTGTTTGTATAGATGTATTGGGCACCAGAATATTCTTGCTGAGGTATGGAGGACATCAACTGCTGCAATGGTTGGAAGTCATGAATGGCTTTCAGCTGCTGCTGCTCAAGATTCTCCCCTGAAATTTTAGCTTAATCTGAAAATCCTATACCAGGAGAAAAAACAACTTTCACAAAGCAACTGCCCTACCCCTGGATGCCGACTGCATCCTTGCGGTAATCTCTTAGTTTTTATGCAGTGGAGACAATGACGTTGGTCCATTAATTTTCCTTCCTCTTGCTGCATTTTGCTCAAAAGGGTTGAAGGGAGATAGTGCATTAAATTGTTTGCAATGGCTAACTTGATCCTAAAGTATAAGTGCTTGCAGTTTTGTATTGCAATTTTATTTTTCAAATAATTTGTGCAGATTTCTGGGGCACTTTCAGCCACAACAGGGCAAACCTGCACTTTGGGAACTGGGTTCAGACCAGCACTATGATGCTGTGAGGAATGGACAAGCAAATGTGGATGAAGATGGAAGGTAAGAAGCTGGCTAAATGAAGCCTTGAACTTCATCAGTTAATTGCACCTGGTGGATAAAAGATATATTCTAGGCAAAAATAGATATATGCCCTCAAATGTTATCTGCCTTTCTTAATTTCTAGTTTCACTGGATCTCTTTTCTTTCAAGAAATATTCTTGAACAGGCTTGGCTTAAAATTGAATGACTGCTAGTATATGTACTTGTGAAAAGTTAGCGGTTTAATACCAAATAGACTTTCTATCCATTAACAGCATGCAAAAATATCTTTTTCATTAATGGTATGTAGGATGTGTTTTTTACTGATGGCTTATTGTTTCAATGGTATGAGATAATTGCTGATAGACTTTGGGCCTAAGGCATTAATAAAACCAGGTGTGGCACTGAACTGATGCCTGAATTCTATGGTGCCTTTTTGCCTACTATTTAGCTATGATGAAAATTTTTCTTCTTTGTATATAATTTTAAATCACAAAAATGATTTAATTGTTGAAATCAAAGTATACCATGTAAGATAGTAAATGTTATCCAAAGTTGCAAAGAATCATCTATGATGGGGGTTAAAATCCTACATGCTTAAAAGGAAAGGCAATAAAGCAGCTTTTTTGTTGACAAAAATATGACAATGATATTAAAGAAAATAAGTTTGATATCATGATTTTCTGAGAATTTTTATGGAAAAAATCTAGTGGGTCAAGATCATGTCTACCTTAATTTTTCCTCTCAAACCAAAAAAAAAAAAAAAAGAAAAAAAAAAGGAAAAAGGATTTTATAAATTACTAATGGTAATGCATACTTTATGGATTGCTGAATTTTTAACTGTTGTGCTTACTTTAACCAAAATATCTGTTACAGCCATTGCTGCTTCAGCTTATTTGATAATTGTTGAGTTTTTTTTTTTTTTTTTTTTTTTTAAATTTTCAAGGTCAATTTTCAAACGATCCTTATCAGATGGGAACCTTCTTCGTGATATCATCTCACCCATATCAGGCACAAATGTGAAGCAGGTGAAAATGTCTCACTCTGCGTTACCTGATCAATCACAAGAAGCAAGCAACTTTCTATCTGAGTCTTCACCAGAAATCTCAACTTGTGACAGTGATATATCTTTTTCAAGGTTTGGTTACATTACTCTCATTGTTGGATTCCTTAAAGCCATTGTTCAAACTTCAATTGGTTTACCATCATTTTCCTTTTCTTGTTCTCTTGGTGAATACACTTTATGGATATAAATAAATATAAGATATGATTTTCTTTTTGGCTGTGTTCTATATTTTCTTTTCCTTTTTTTATTTTTTGGTTTTGTTTTTTGGGGTGGTGTTTGCTGTGTTGGTTTGTAGCTATGCTTTGTAATCTGTTTTTTAATTTTTTTTTTCTTTCGCTACCAGTTTGTAGTTTCTGTGGGTTTAGCAGTTGTTGGCTTTTGCCATTAACTGCATGTTAAAAGGATCATTGCGCTTAATAAAGTTTTTGCTCATTCATGGGGGGAAGATTGTGGGGGGTGGGGGGTATAGAGAGAGAGATAGAGAGAGAGAGAGAGCGAGTGGTTGGAAGGTGGTAGAGTAGGTTTAGGGTAAAAGATAAAGGCCTATGAACAAGTCCTCATATATTTGTCCAAAACTAAAGTTAAAGAAAAAACATGTTTATATATTGGGTTGGACTGCATTGTCTGGCTTGACAGGCCTCAGATAATTGTACAAGACTGGCTAAATATGGGCCAAGTGTGTCAGGTTGGGTGGGCCACCTGGCCCATGATTGGGTCTAATACCATTTGTTCCAGAAGCTTAAACGGTTAAGAAATGATGAATTTAGATAATTTAATTTAAAACTCTCCCTTCATGTGTCAACCTAAACTGCCCTTATTAAGTGGGGCCCAACATGTGGGAAATTTTTTAAATGGGAGGTAAGGTGGAGATATGGTTTGAACCCAAGACTGCTCTGCTACTATGACAATTCCAAAAGTTTAAGCTGTTAAGAAATTTTGAATTTAATCATTTAATCTAACAGGGTTCATGTGTTTCTGATTGGACACGGAAATTCTTGCTGGGTTGTTAGACCTGTTTGAAAGTTGCAAAATATCTATTTTGATTTGTGTCAATAAACTAGTTTCATATGATGTATTTTTGACACTTCCACTGTATTTCATTGCATAAGTATGTATTTAGTTAGTCTTTGCTATCTCATTTCATTTATTAGCAATTAATTGAGTGGCACCACCATTTATTAAATTCATATAAGTGAATGCATTCCTAACGATATGCAGCATGGTTTACTTTTGGGATACATTAAACTAATTTGGCCCCCCTCCTGTGGATGTCTTTATGTAGGTATACTCCTTCAATGCCTCGCAGGCAGCTTTTTGGAGAAATGCAAAGAGATCGATGCCTTGAGAGTGATCGTATTTACTATTCTGAACATGGTGATGCATCTACCTGCTCAAATTTTGTTGACCTGGACTGGTTATCTTCCTCTGGGAATTCATGTGAGGAAGACCAATTCGACGGGTAATTTTTATTTAGCTCTAAGATGGTGATAATCTTGCTAGTTAATTTTACAAAAGCCCAAACATAAAAAATAACCATCTAAGCATGAAAAAGCTTAGAGCAAGAATCACAAACTTCTTTGTTGCAATGGTAAAAATCTACCATGGTGAATAGAAAGTGTGTACATTTGATTGTTTAGAGTGACCACTTCACAGAAAATGTTTAAAATCAGGCTAACAAAGTATGAACATGGAAGGTTGGAGCAAGAATCACAAACTTCTTTGTTCCAATGGTAAAAATCTACGAGGGTGAATAGCAAGTGTGCATGTTTGATTGTTTAGAGTGGCCACTTCATGGAAAATGTTTAAAGTCAGGCTAAGAAGCATGGACACGGACATGACACAACACGACATGAGACAACAATTCTTGAAAAGTTAGGACATTACACGGTGATGATATGAAAATTAATTAATTAATATATATCTTTGGTTATATTTGATTTATTTTCAGGCATTTTTATGTTTATTTTAACTTTTCAAATATAAATAACTATAAAAATCTTTAAAAACATATCCAAAATCAAAGAAATTTTTTTCCCCTCCCTACACATTGGAACATGCATGAAGGAGTGTTCCCAGCATGTCCATGCTTCTTAAAAATTAGGACCATATCCAGATTACCCCTCTCAGTATCCTACTCTCGTAGGATCATTACTGGGTAATGATCCTGCGAGAGTAGATTGTTTGTTGTTGGTGTGTTTCCTTGTAGCTTTTGTAACAAGGATGTTAACTCACATTTGAACCATAACTGAAGAAGTTCACCTCTCCAAATATGGCTGCAGGACATCAGTGCTCACAAATTCTTCACTTGCTGGGCTCTCATCAGAAAATGTTGTCAATGGAGTGATGGGAGAAACTACCCCATCCACAAGTGAATATGGATACAGCATGAAAGTAAGTACCTCCTTTGGATGTTAGTAGCATTGTAGCATTGATGTGCAACTAGTATTTGTTATGAATGGACAGTACTTAGATAGAAGTTGTCTCAAATTATGTGTTAAGTATACATGCAATAGTTACTTGTATACCGAACTTGAAACATTAGTTGAGACACTGAGATATCTCATTTGCAAGCACCTTTTTAATTGTTATATTCTTTCTAATAAAATATAAAAAGATTAAGAGATTATATTTTGGGTAGTTGTTCTAGACAATTAGTTGTCATGTTTGTTAAGAGTTAGTTGAGGTATTTAGTCAATTTTACAATTTATAGTTAGGATCAAGATACTCTAGAGTTCTTAGAGAACTCTACAATATAGAGTTCTTTAAATCCTCTTTTTTTTTTTTTTTTATACAATAAAGGGCCAAGATTATGCCACATCATTAATCCGCTGATATGACCCTAAAATAATGGTTTCAAAAAAATCATTCTTAATCAATATGACAGTTAAACTAAACCATGTTTCTAAGTGGCAAAGAGCCCCAAAATTAAGACTGCCCAAGATTAACCTGTCCACCTCCCTCCCCCTCTGATGGCTAGTTACCAGAATCATATTCTCACCTCAAGATGAAAGGTGGCAACCAAAATAAAAGCAGCCTATTGCTTAAGAGTTTGGATCAGGTTCCTAATAAGCCTGCAGTGGTGGGATATTCCCCGATCTCTTTCTCTCCCATACTCTCTCATGTCATTCAATGATGGAAGTCTTAATCAAAATAAGAGATTCCTTTAAGTTCTCCCTTTCTTTTAGGCTTGCTAGCCTTTAGAACTAAAAAGACAAGACAATGCAATCCCATGATGTGCTCAGGAAAAAAAAAAAAAAAAAAAAAACTAAAAACTTAAGGCCCTGTTTGGTTTGAGAGTGAGCCATATCCCATCACTCATCACCCAAAACTCACCATCCTATAACTCATTTTTTTTAAACTTGAAAACCCCCTAGACCCATCTCAACTTTGTTTGGCTCATAAATCCGATAGAGTTTTCTTTCTAAAATCTCAAATATTTTCACTTTATGTGGGACCCACGGACTGAGTGAGTTCAGACTCTTCTTCTCCTTTCACTTCTTTTTCTCTAATCTCTCAGACTCAGACTCAGACTCTCTCTCTCTCTCTCTCTCTCTCTCTCTCTCTATGGACCCAAGAAGCTCCTTCGAAGCTTCGTTCATGGCCGACCAACAAGGTCAGCCGCTCCCCTCTCCTCACTGGCCACTACAGTTTGAGTGATGGAAACAAAAATTGAAAACAAATCCAATCAAGCTTCTCATGCATGAGACCCACCATATTTGAGTGATGAATTTTGAGTGATGAGTGAGTGAAAACATGAAATCCAAACAGCCCCTAAACATTTCATGAATGTGTGTAAAATTTTCAATTTTAGATAAAAAGGAAGACAAGTGAGGCTGTTTCACAAATAAACCAGAACTTTTGATGGAGATAGACACCATAGTGATTTAATGGAAAGGCACATATGTTTTGCTTGTGTGGCTTTTGGAAACATAAACGTCATAGTGATAAGAATTATTTTATTTTTCAAACCATTATTATGATGAAGTTGAACAGAATTTGCTTTGATGGAGATGGACATCATAATGGTGTAATGGAAAGCTAAACAGATTTTTCTTGTGTGGCTCTTGGAAATGCAAACATCTTAGTGATAAGAATGACTTTTCTTTTAAACCATTATTATTTTAGGGTGGATGGATGATGTGGTATAATCTTGGCCCTTTTTAGGATCTTGATGCTACCATAAAATCTAGACTCATTAGAGCACATACTTTTGTATGCTTACCATTTCATTTTATTCTTTCCTCAAGAGAAATGGCATTACAAAAGGTCTTAAACTAAAGTATTGTCCTTACAAATATACAACAAAATAGATACAGGTAGGTCTGGAGGCAATAGGAAATCTTCGGCACCATGCTTTTCAGCCCATTTGACTAGAGAGTATGCTAAGGCCATACTCACGGATATGTTATCTTTACAAATACACATCAAAACCGTGAGTGTGCTACCTTATTTTTATCCAATCAAATTGAAACACAAAACCCTTCCTACTTGTAGCCAACTCACGGACGTCATGCAGGACATGCCCCACTTCCCATTTTGAGCCGCAGCACTTGCATTCTTGATTGTGACTATTACCACTTTAGCGTCACTTTTAATTATGACTTTCTCCCTTTCTCTAGAGCCTCTTCAACTGTATCCCTCAAATTGTATTGTTGTCCATCTTTAAACCTCATCACCAATCACAACCTCAACAACTATTTGAGACGTTAACCTTTTTACTTCAATAAATATTTGAGACATCACCCTTTTTACTGTTGTACTAGCCATTTCTTGATATGCATGATAACTTTAAAAATTAATATATGTCAAAAAGAAAAAAAGAAAAACTCTTTATATGCACATAATAATTAAAAATATAAAAATAATCTTAAGAAATATTTGCTCTCTCTCTCTCTCTCTCTATATATATATATATATATTTTTTTTTTTTTGAAAGAGTTTCAACTTATGACGTCTACTTCTGATGATAACTTTTTATCATCAAATCAAGACACTAATTAACCTCATATCTCTTATTTAACTATATATATATATATATATATTTTGGAGAGAGTTTCAACTTATGGCGTCCACTTCTGATGATAGCTCTTTATCATCAGATCAAGACACCAATCAACCTCATATCTCTTATTCAACTATATATATATATATATATATTTTTTTTTTTTTGAAAAAGAGTTTCAACTTATGGCGTATACTTCTGATGATAAAGAGTTATCATCAGATCAAGACACCAATCAATCTCATATCTCTTATTCAACTATATATATATATATATATATATTTTTTTTTTTGAGAGAGAGTTTTAACTTATGGCATCCACTTCTAATGATAGCTCTTTATCATCAAATTAAGACATCAATCAACCTCAGATCTCTTATTCAACCATTAGGAATTTTACCAATTCAGTTAACTGAAACCCTATATATATGTATATATAAATGTGGAATACATGTACTAGTAATTCAAAAGGAATAGTTATTCATCTCTAAAAAATTTGTAATAGTTATTTTTTGATACGTGTAATAACTTTAAAAATTAATATATGTAAATTTTTTTTTCTACATGCACATAATCCTTAAAAAATAATCTCTCTCTCTCCCTCTCTATTATTTATTAAAAATGAGTTTATAAATTAAATAGTAAATAACATTCATTAGCACAAAATTTGGCACGCGTGTTAAGATTATATGTTTTTTTTTTTAGAATACTAAATATTTTTAACACACACACACGGGGAAAAGGGAGAATGTCTTAAAGAAACTAATAAGTGGTGTATATCCAAAATGGTCTAACTCTTGAATATACAGCACAGGTTTTAAACCTCTTTAACTCACACTTGTTTTCCAATGTGGGATTAACCCATAGTTTATATGTAATATATAATCCAATGATGAGATTTTTATAATATTATTTTAATAAAAATTATTAAGTGGTGTACCATTTCTTAAAGTTGATCTTGACCCATATATTCTTATAAAAAATAAAAATATTTTTTTATAAGAATTTGAAAAATAGAAAATGAGCATAACTTTTCAAATATTTAATTTTTGGATAATTGAGTCCAATGTAAATATAAATATATAAGTAAGATATTTCATAAATATAATTTATGAAAGGACAAAGTTTGGTTATAAATTTAGTTGTAATTAATAGCTACAACTATCAGTAAAAAAATTAACATGATTACATATTTTGAAAATCTAACTGTTGAATTGTTTGTTTTTTTTATGTTCTTAGCATGCTTATCAAATTTCATTCCAATCATATGTTATTTACCATTTAATCCATAAACTTATTTTCTATGCATAATTTTAGACTACAAAAGCTTGAAATTTAAACTTTTGATTGATGACATAGTTATTAATTTTTTATTTTTTGGAAATTTTGCAAGCATGGAAGATATAAGAAAAAAAATGTAATCTAATGGTGGATTTGTCAATAAAATGAGAGCAGAGTTGTAGCCAAACTTTTTCCTTTGTGAAATACAAGCTTGGGTTTGTTCAAAATTTATAACCAAACATATGAATAGGATACATCTTCTGTTATCAATAATACCTATTCCTATTCCTAATGTAATTATCATCCAGAGTGTCAAAATGTTCCCTTAGTTTCACCCAACCATCCGCTGTCTTTTTGCAAACCTCTCTAGAGACCCTTCCATCAGCACCCCTTTCCATTAGTATTTGGTGTCAACTTTAAACCTCCAACAAAACTACAATACTTCCTGTGAATATTTCTCACTAGTTCTTGTGTGTCCACTCCTTATCTGTCAAAACAAACTCTGTTCCTAATTTACCATAGAGCATCCAATGTAAGTGCTCTATCAATAATATTTCCTCTTGTACATCTCCCTTTCTTAGCAGAGATTGGGGCAACGTATTACTTTAAAAGTTCTATTGCCAAGGTATCCTCACAACTTGGATATGATCAAATCTTGGATCCCATTGAGTACCAAACCAAGCTATCCTTACAACTTCACAATAAAGAAATAGATGTATTTTATTTTTTCTTTCTTTACCACATAATGGGCAAAGATCATTCTCCTTATTCAAGTACTACGCCAATTTATGCTTCAATGGAAAGTCAACAGTGTTTTCACTCTCCATGGAAGCATTTTTATCCATTCACGTTGTTCACATTTCCAAATGCCTGCCCACAGCATTTTGCACCTTGTATTGAACCGGAGTATTTGATCTGCCCAATATTTCTTGACCAAGAACATCAGGTTTCTATCCTCAGGCCTTGGCACAACAGAGAGGAATCATTATAATTGCCTGCACAGATTCATCCATAAACAGCTGCTATAATCTATGTTCATCACACTCCCATCCGTCTGACTTTTAGTAAATTTGAAATAACCAATGGCTGGTTCCTGGCTTATTCAGACCTCATGGTTGGCTTGAAGCCTTTTTTGATAATTCAACAATTGGGGGAGGAAGAGTTTGATCCCTAGATGATTCATTTGGAAACATTAGGAGGTGCCAACCAAATGAGCTACAAGGCTCTTGGTGGTTGGCTTGAAGCCTTTGATCCAAGTTATGCAAGGATCAATTCAAACATCCACATTCTGACCTCTATTTAAGCTTCAATTTTTGGGTGGTCCGATGGATTATACTGTTACTTTCAGTATTTAGAGAATGCGTACTTAAGTTTTTATTCGACAGGTGATATCTGCTAACGCAACTTCTTTTCCTGTGTTATACGTATTGCACAGAATTCTGAGGTTCTTGAGGACTATTCAGACTGCTTTGTGAGATGGGTGGACCAAGGAGAGGCGCTGTGTCATTGAAGTTAGGCTCATTTCCTCCCCTAATTTAGTATATTCCCACTATCATTTCTTAGGCTTCTGCAAGGATGCTGATCCACTAAGAAGAGACTAATGAGAGTCTGCAGGCATATAGCGGGAACAAGGGATACAGGAAACAGTGAAACTGGGCATTCTGTATGATGTATTTCCAAGAAAGCGATCCATCTGGGCTCTACGTCTTGAACCATTAATATCCATCGAAAAATCCCAATCAGTATCCGATATCATTAGAAGAGTAAATAGGCAACAGTTAAAATTCTTTTTGGAGCTCGATGTTCACTTCATCCCGTTCGTGTAAATATTATCACTCTGCTCATGGGAGCTCCACTTGTAGAATTGCAGGTCATTGATTCTTTTTATTTGCTTCGTCTTTATCTGTGGTCAAGCATGCTTGCGATCAGGTGTTTGGAGGATATTCCTACCATTGTAGGAACTGTTGTTTGAGGTGTCTGGTCTTAGAGCCCGAAGATTAAGTCCCTATGGACGTTTAGACGTGACTTTGGTTCGTTGATATTGACATTTCTTTATGCCAAGCTTGCAAGCTTGCTGGCAATTAGTGTATGGAAATCTTTGTAACAAAATTGTAATAGGAAAATGTGCGGAATGTTCTTAACTAGCTTGATTAAGCTGCCATATGACATGCCTTGGTCAAGAGAGAACTCATTAAGTTTGTGAAGGCTAACTGATATGCACCGGCCATTGCTATTTACAGAGCAAGTAATAAATGGAATAAAAAAAAAAATCATAATATTTGCAAATTGCCCAATTGGACTCATCTTTTACTCAACAAAGTGGTTGCGTTTTGATCCCAAAAGACGGGATTGTCAAATATAGGGAGAAATGTGGATCAAAGGTTTGTTGGGACGAGAAGTGACATGTAAAAAGTAAACAAACATTTAATGAATTGCATCATTGTCACGTGATACACCAGTATCACTTTTAGAAAATGTAGTATTAAATACACAGTACTTGCTTCCATGAGGTTTGGATGAAGTAGTTGGTAGTTAATCTTGTGCAATCCATCTGGGCTCTACGTCTTGAACCATTAATATCCATCGAAAAATCCCAATCAGTATCCGATATCATTAGAAGAGTAAATAGGCAACAGTTAAAATTCTTTTTGGAGCTCGATGTTCACTTCATCCCGTTCGTGTAAATATTATCACTCTGCTCATGGGAGCTCCACTTGTAGAATTGCAGGTCATTGATTCTTTTTATTTGCTTCGTCTTTATCTGTGGTCAAGCATGCTTGCGATCAGGTGTTTGGAGGATATTCCTACCATTGTAGGAACTGTTGTTTGAGGTGTCTGGTCTTAGAGCCCGAAGATTAAGTCCCTATGGACGTTTAGACGTGACTTTGGTTCGTTGATATTGACATTTCTTTATGCCAAGCTTGCAAGCTTGCTGGCAATTAGTGTATGGAAATCTTTGTAACAAAATTGTAATAGGAAAATGTGCGGAATGTTCTTAACTAGCTTGATTAAGCTGCCATATGACATGCCTTGGTCAAGAGAGAACTCATTAAGTTTGTGAAGGCTAACTGATATGCACCGGCCATTGCTATTTACAGAGCAAGTAATAAATGGAATAAAAAAAAAAATCATAATATTTGCAAATTGCCCATTTGGACTCATCTTTTACTCAACAAAGTGGTTGCGTTTTGATCCCAAAAGACGGGATTGTCAAATATAGGGAGAAATGTGGATCAAAGGTTTGTTGGGACGAGAAGTGACATGTAAAAAGTAAACAAACATTTAATGAATTGCATCATTGTCACGTGATACACCAGTATCACTTTTAGAAAATGTAGTATTAAATACACAGTACTTGCTTCCATGAGGTTTGGATGAAGTAGTTGGTAGTTAATCTTGTGCTCAATTAAAAATAGGCGTAAATACACTTTTAGTATTTACATTTTGATTTTTTTTTTTTTGGTCCCTATATTTTCATTTCATTACTTTTAGTTTCTAAACCAATTAACGTGTGTTATTTTAGTTATTTTTATCAACCAACAAACGGAAATAACTAAGGTGACTAATGGAGGGATTAAAATATTATTAAAAATTTACTGTAGCACTTATCAGATAAAATAATAATAAAAAAACCTAACCTTCTTAAGTTTTTAATAGATTTACAATGGAAAAAAAAAATTAAAATCTAAAAAGACATCAAAATCTATGTTCATCTTTAATAAGAACACAAACTCAGATTTTAAACATAAGAACACGTGCCTAGATTTTCTTGCATTTTCTTGCCCTTTCTTGTCAACCAAACACAAAAAATCAATCTCCAGAACCAAAACTGCTCCAAGAACCCTTCCAATTCCTTCTTTGACTTCTCCAATGACGACTCCTTCCCTTCCTCTGGTGCCGCCGATGACGACTCCTTCCGTCTCGTCGACAGCAAGCCTCCACCTACGCCCAAGTGGAGGTTCCAACAACAGTGCTATCTCCCTCAACGCCGCAACGAGGAAGTCGAAGCCAAAAAGCGTGAGGCAAAGAAGGAATGCGCTCGCCGCGATCGTCACTACAATAATAACCGCTCCAACACCAACAACATGATGCGCTGAGAGCCATTGAAATCCTCCGTCAACATCCAACCTGAATGGAACATGCTCGACCAGATCTCCTTCTCCACCTTCTGTTCTTGTTCTTATGTTCTAGTGTGTTCTTATTTTTAAAAAAATTTTAACTCATATTTTTTTCTTTTGTTAAAATTGAGAAATAAATATTTTAAATTATAATCCGATGTGGCATGAGTAATGAGTTCTACAATAAATTTTTAATAATATTTTAATCCCTCTATTAGTCACCTCAATTATTTTCGTTTGTTGATTGACATAAAAAACTAAAATAACACATGTTAATTAGTTTAGGGACTAAAAGTAGTAAAATGAAAATGTAAAGACCAAAAAAAAAATAAAACAACAAAAGCCAAAATGCAAGAACTACAAATGCATTTATGCCTTAAAAATATTGTACCTAATGCACTAGACTCCACTAGAGAGGTCGTTGCAAGGCATCAAATTTTTTTATTTTTCTTATTCTTCTTTAGAGAGAAATTTACAGAAATTTTCATCAGCAATCAATTCAGTAGTGGCCAAAGAATGACATACATGATAAATGAGGAAATCGCTCTCTTGTGATGGTCATGATTCTAATGTTAAACCCACAATAAAAACCCTTATAAATCAATGTTAAAGTCAGGCCTCCAGGCCACCTCTTAAAAAATGCAATGCATCAATTATGTTGAGATTATCTCTTGGAAACAAGAAAATTTGTCCAAGGCGCAAGATCATTAATACCTCAAGTATAGCAGCATAAAATATTTTTCAGAATAAACCCAAAATACAACAAAACAGAGTCACGGTGGTCTGCCCAAGTAGCATATCAAAAAATGAACCAGAGTGTGAGGATGGCAGCAGAACTAGTCTTAGAATCCCAATGCTTCAGTTCAGAACACAAGATAGAACCCAAAAACTCCTATTCTCCAGCGGAAAGGTCAACCAAGAATGGGAAAGATACGGGCTATGTGATCAAATGGAATGCCATCTGCATTGTTTTTCTTCAGCTCAGGATGGTTGAATTCACTGCGAGGTAGGACAATGAGTTGGCCTCTGCCATGACCTTTCTCAAGGATCCAACCACAATTCGCTACCTGGTGCTCAAGGAATTTGTCCAAGGACAGACCTTCGATGTTGATAGCCTGCATACCGATGGGAACATGAAGTTTTACATAGGAAGACAATTATATAAAGCAATAATAAAGAAATTCTAACAGCACAAAAAAGCTATATAAAAGAAAACCAAGACCACACTCAATGACTAATCAAATATAGGGAAAATTAGATAGATTATTGGACAGCAGAATAATAAAAGCAAATTGCAAATAAATAAATAACCCATGACCCCTCTTCGAATCTCATCAGAAATTACTGGTGCTCACATTACATGACCCACCACATTTTAGCATCACAAATCCTACTGAAACATAACCTTGAAACGACTTTTTCAGTTATTACTGAGAATTATCTTCTAGATCAGCCCAGTATTGCCTCCCTAAATGACACAAGCCCTGTGCCAACTGCTAATAGCTAGCCATCAAACAATATTCAAGAAATACGAAACAATCTGCGAGGAAAGGACAAAATATCAAGGCATACCTCAGCAAGCACAGGTCTGGGAACTTTTTGATAAGTCAAGGAAAGGACATGAATTGCATAGGCTTGGATTGCTTGCTCAAAACCTGCATTTTATATCCTTATAAGCAATAATGCTCACTTACGCACAAACAAAGAGAGAAACAAGTAGACAACAGCAGCAGGGGAGCTAACAATAATGAAAAACAATATAAATTGAGCAGCAGACAAAGTCATTCTTACTATTTGTTTCTAGATCAGAAAGAATAATGAGTCATCAGCCATTTTAGCATCAATGATCAAACAGAAGACATCAAATGTTTATAGCAAAAGAACATTTTTTAAAGTGGTAAATTCCACACACCTAGTGGGTCTAGAATCCATGTCCTCAGCCTCCATCCCATGATTGTGGGAGAAGCAAGTGTCAGTTGCTTTAGTAAACAATATTACATTATGCCAAAATATGACAATGATGATACCACCACCACCACCACCAACAAAAACAACGGTTTAATATGCTTATGAACATATCATACATACAACTCTCATACTAGCAATTGGATCAAAATTATCGAGAGTCAAAACCAACAGATATCCTAACAATAATATCAATAGTTATAATGCGTCCAAAGGAGAAATAATAAAGAGGGACCCCATCAGATTATCCTAATCTATAAGCACATCAGGAATTTAATATGCGGCTGTAAAAAAAAAAAGTCTTCTCCACTGTGTCAAAGGCACTCTTTTGTGAGAATTATGCTCCTCCTTCTTTCTTGTCATAATTCCATGAACTATATGTATAAGTGATTATTCTACTAACAACATGAATCCATGATAAATGAAACAAATACATTTATTCAACTGGACAATAGAAATATCCAAATAATATATGTATGATGGACATACACTAACACAATTGATTACTACCTGGCACAGCTTCAACTATGTGACGACTCTTAGCTGCTTCATCCCAGAACTGACGGAATCTTCCTGTCTGCAAAGAAAGTAGGTGTTCACATTTGATACATGCATGCTGAGTTAAGATTAAGAAACACAGCAAAAACATACCTCCAAATAGTGTGAGAGCACTATCAGGGTCTTGAACTGCTCCTCCATTTGCTGATAATCAGATGAAAGAAGGAAGGAAAATTTTCATCAACAATGGCTACAAGGAAGCTTGTTAAAACCCAAAAAGTGAAAGTAAAAGAACATCTATCAACTAAATTTAACCATCTATTAATTTATAAGGTCATGAAAACTGAAGAATCTGAATACCATGTGCTGCTGTCTAAGAAAACTCAAAGAACCCTGTGCATAATTTCTCTCAAAGTGTATATCCATATATTTTACTGTCTATTAATAATTTTTAGAACATATTCAACACACTTGTGGCAGATATGCATAACACTAACGAAAATTATGCAAAACAATGAAAGTAGAGAAAGAGAATGATACCACTCTTTCTGGAATCAAAAAGAGACACAGGCTGAAATCTGGAGCTGGCATTGCCATGAGTGCCTAATTAACAAAAAATCAAAAACCCAAAAATAAATTAGCAATAATATGTTGGTGTTTGGAAATAAATATGAAAATGTAAAAGTAAGGAAAAGAGTTAAGGCAGAATCAATTAAGCAGACCTTAACCAAAATGCGAGCCACAATTTGGGTACTCATTCGCTCTGGTTCAAACTGCAACAAACACACACACACACACCCACAAATCAATTTTCCACTAATAGCTTAGTACTGCTACTAATAAGCCTAACAATTACCAAAAAAAAAAAACTCAGACCCACCAATTGTTTGTATTACAAACAGCAGTTACACACAGAATGAGAGAAAGCTACCTGATAAAGGCGAAGAAGGCAGAGATTTGCATCAAGACTGTATGTTTGTGAAGACACCTACAATTATTATAAAATAAAAAAATAAACATCTTTCATTATCAGATTCTCAAAACCCACACTATTAACACTCTTAATAACTATTTTTAACCCCAAAAAAAAAAAAAAAATTAGAGATGATGATGAAGTAGTACCTGTTCGTTAACGTAGTTTTCGAGATCAGGAAGGATGTCTGGATTGTACGGATTCACGGCCACCAGCTGCTCCACCGTATACGGCACCGTTTGTTGTTGTTGTTGTTGTTGTGGTGGCTGAACAACCTCTCTCCCCATTCTGAACTCTTTTTTTTTTCTTTTTCACTTAAAAAACAATATTATTATTACTATCTCTCACAAAACCTTAAATTAAATTCTGTGTCTATAACACAAACTCAACTATAGTATAGACTATAGAGACAGATTTTCAGAGAGATAGATAGGCAGAAACACACGCAGAGACAGAACACAAAGAGACTCACGCACGAACAAGGGTTTTTACTTTTCGTTTCGCTTAAGCCTGTTAACCTTAATATATATGAAAATTACCTTTATATCCCCCACCTTACTTATTACAACGAAAACGTCTTTGTTTCTATCATTCTTTTCGTGACGACTTCCACATTTTCGTTACAATACATATTTACTACCTCGGGACTGGGGTGTGTCGTGTTAAAAATCAAATATTGATACCAAATTTTTGAATTCAGGTAATTTAAATTTCGTATGATACACTGTCAAATAGATTTTTTTATATCTTAACCATTCTTTAATAATTTAATAGTCTAAATTGTGCCATGTCAGCATTCCACTAACAATAATCTTAATTGCTTTGTTTGCAATATTATTTTAATATTTTAAGAATATTATTAGTAGAATGCTAACATGACACAATTTAAACTATTAAATCATTAAAGGATAATTAGGATTTAAGAAAATCTATTGGTAAAGTACTTTAGGAAATCTAGAGAATCTGAATCTCAAATTTTTTTCCTTTTAGTTAGCAATCTCTCATATTAATATTGAAGTGTCATTACTTCTTTTTTTTTTTTTTAATGAATAATAACTTATATATAGATATGGAACAAGGAATGGTCCTAGACTCCTAGCCCATTTCAATCTTCAGAAGAAAATACCCAAGAAGGGAGAGATGAGATGGGGATGAGCGGGGTTAAATTGTGCGGAAGATAATTAATATCTCTAGATACAAAGAAAACTCGAACAAGATAGAGAGTTAAGGGCTAACGTCAAATCTTGGGATGTGTAGAGTGCAGATTTTGCAAAACATCAATTACACCTTTAGAGTCCCCATCGAACGTAACACAGAGATTGTGGGAGACATCAAATTTGATAGCTTGAAGGGTTGTTTGAGTTTTTCCTAGGGTCGGATTGGGTCTAATGGAGGAAATACACTTGAATGAGCAAAAATGATATCCCCTAACTCATTTCTTCCCAGCGCAACAATAAAGTTAGCATGAGGTCTAATAGCTACATCAAAAATTTTCACGATCCAGCTTGATTGAGTGGACCATGTGAACTCTGGATTTGATGAGAGAGACTTCCACGCATTTAAGTGCTTGACATAGGCCTTATTTATTGCTTTAACATCTTTCTTGGGATCCAGCTTGTGATTGGAAAGATGACTTGATTTCTTAGCCTCCAAATTAGAGGCAGAACTACAACCAAGGGGTGTGGGAGCCATGGTCCCCATATTTTTTTTTTTTTTAATCCTTTATAATATTTATAATTATAAACATTTTTTTAAGATATAACTTACAAAATAGGAGTTGACCCTCCCAAGCAAAAATTCCTAGATCCACCCTGCTCCAAATGTTACCAAAGAGATTAGGTGCAAATAATGTGAGGTTGGGACCTTCCTCTAATGAAACCTAAAAATGGCGATGAGGGAAAATTGTGTGTCTCACAATATCACTCGAAGTGCCATTACACCGCGCTACATATCCCATTTCATGTATACTTAAAATAGTGATTTTACGGTCTCCTAAAAAAAAAAATTGCCAAGTTTGATCTTAGTTTCATCTCTCTTAAGAATTAATTAATTTTTCAAATTCAAGCAAACTTTCCACTCATGCCGGTATTAAAAACGTTGTCAACTTGTAGGGGAATAAAATAGATTAATAAGCTTTTTTTTTTCTTTGAGAAACAGATTAATAAGCACCATGTTTTACTAACTTTATTTATTTATTTAAAAAAAAAAAAAAAAGGGGACTCCATGTTGCACCCAGCATCACTAAGATATAGTCCATATTCTATAGTAGTAGAATAGAATGCTACTACAAACGATCAAAACGTTGTCGACTTATAGGAGAAGAAAATAGATAACCTCCATGCACTACAAAATATTTTGAGAGTCTAATATTACCACTACTACTAAATGAGTATGACAACAATTATAATTTTCATTACTATTATCGCAAGTAAATTACAAGGCACCAGAAACAAACATTTACTCACCTATCTAGGTACATATCATGCACAGCTTGCATGGCAAAATTTGCTTCTAGATCAATGTAACAGAGAATTTAAATGTAGTAGAACAACAAGTGTTTTGTTATAGATTTAACAGATTTGATATCAAATTCCAGCCCATCCATGACTTCTTATCGGAAGGGTTTGCAAAGCTTAGCTCAAACATCTCCTTACTCTGTTCACCGGATTCGCAGAAGCCAACCAATTTTGCAACTATTTCAGCACTCTCTTTAATGTGCTCCATGTCATAAGGGTTTGTCCACAACTTGTTCACCAATTGTAATCTCCTTTGTTTTCCGCCCGAAGGAATTTCCCATTTTGAGTAAAGGGATTCTATCTCATCTGCTGTTAGTTTAGAACTCACCCTCTTAGCTAGATATTCCCTTTCTTGCTTAAGAGCCTTGACACTGCATTCAACACCAACAAACATAATTATTAACACAAGTCATCAGAAATTAATTGTGTTAACATGATATAGCCTACTTGTATCAATCATAGGTTGGTCTAAATCAATGTTATTGTGAAACAGAATACTGTTGGAACTACTACAAATGCGTAGAATACCTTGCTGAAACAGAGCCTGCTGGTTCATCACCTAAAAGTGCAGGACTTGCATTGCCAAGCTCTGCAAAGTGCTGCTCCAACCATGTCAACCTTCTGAGTTCAACCTCCATATATATCTCATCAGCAGGGTCTCCCTTGAATAATAGAAAAAATTGAGTGCGGTGAATAAGTGAGACATGGCACAAATGCCACAACATTACAATTTGCTTCCTCTCATCCTCAAACTTTAACTTCCATGGCTTTGATGGACTCTGATCAATTATATTGGGCTCATCGGTTCCAGCCACAGTCTCTAGCTCCAATACCTAAATCAATAAATGAAATGAAAGTGAATTAAAGTGAAGAAACCAGCACTCTGTGTTGTTCAACATAATAGAAAAATTACAACTTAGATTTCACATTCCAGTATTAAAAAGTGATTTGAAATACTAATCAAAATTACTGTATTGGTATTCTATATTCCATTGATAGACATAAAAAAGTGATCAGCAAAAACCAATTATTGTTAATGCTTTAAGCAATTTTTTTTTAAGAAGATGCTTTAAGCAATTGTACATGTTCTACTTTTCATGCAGGCACAAGACAACTACCCCTGAAGGAGGAAGAAATAGTGATCGAATATCTTTAATATTCATTACACTTAAACACTGGAAGCAAAACCCAATCATCCATGGGGAAGATTGGGGAGATGATGTTAAATTCATCTTCATGCACTTGAAGCTATGAGGGATCAGAACACAAGTCTGATGGTGTCCAGCATGGATTATCATCCATGCAGGTTTTGGGACATGGAATTATAATGCATAGATTATTTGAAGAGGCAATTTCCTTTAAAAGAAAATAAGTGGGACAAGCCAAGCAATTTTGAGACTAAATGCCAGAAAAATAAACATTACCATAATTTTCTTAAAAATCAGAACTGAATGCCTAATTGATAAAATCGTAAGTAGCATAGCTCAATTACTCTTAATCCATGAATAGAAACTAGACCACGCTGGTCGAATAAGAAGTTAAATTGTGAAGATACAAGGAACTTTGGGCCATATAAATGGTTCTTACCTGGCAAACGAGAAGCTGCTTTTGGTATTGAAGCTTTGCTACCCGTTCTTTTAACTCAGTAACATAGGCTCTAATGCTCCTTATATTCTCCTCAGCAGCATTCTTAAACATCCTCTGCATTTTCTTCACGTTAACTGAATTTGATTGCTGTGAAGCAGGAGGTCTGTCCTTTACTGGAGTTGCTTGAAATGGCCTGGGTAATGTATCAATACTAGGCAAAGCATCTTTATTCTCAGGAACTTTGTTCTCCAACTCGTATTCCATTTTACGAGAAGTGGACAAAGGTGAGCAAGGGGATCGAATTATATTTTGCATGTTTGCATTGTTGCTGACAGCAAAAGGAAGAAATTTTTTCTTTTTGGATTGGGTCTTGCACTCAGGAGTCTCCTTGCTACTTGTGAAAGACGAAACCAGCTGATCTATAGATTCCTGAACACTCTCAAGCTTCTTTTCTAAAGATTCAATGGTGCTTCCTTGAGTCTTCAATCGGGTTATTTCTTCCATCAGGTTGGTCTTATCTCCAATAACAATTTCTTCAGGAATGAAGCTAATTGCTTGCATGTCCTTTATTTCAGACAACAGCTTCGCAATAGTTTCGCCAGTTTCTTGACTCCCTATTCTATGGGAAGAAACCTCCTTATGCAGTACTTCAAGCGCCCGATTTGCCTCCTCACCAAGCTGCCTCTGCCGTTGCTCAAGCTTTCTTATTTCATGTACAAGCATGGATGGATCCGTTGAAGTAACAGATTGCCTCACCATTGCCTGCCTTCCAACTGCATTTCTTGGTCTAGTTACTGGTGTAGTTTTACAAGAAGCTGATTGATCTTCATCAGGAAAAGAAAGACACCTAACAACTTGACAAGAAGGCCCAGATTGGTCCAAACCCTGAAAGTGTTATATGATTTAGACAAACAATTAAAATGAGTCAAAGAAAAAAATATAAACATAAACATTTAATAGTGATTGCCAAGGACCTTCTGTGCCTTGCGTGATTTTCTCTCTTCTTCAAGTTGGTACTCTACAAGGTCTCTCTGTCGCTTTAGCTCTTCCATCTCCCTCTCCATCTACAGAACAGATTTTTCTTCACAGTTGAACATACATAGAGATTGAGAAAATGCCCCTCACCCCACCCCACCCCTCCCCTTTTTCAATTTTCAAATCATGCAAACAAATTTGCCTCTTTTCTATTGTCTTTTTGCTTGATAAAATGAATAATAGCATATACTACATATTGATCAAGTAGATGCCTAAAAACCAAAGTCATTAGGCCTAAGCCCAACTCAACAGCAACAATGTAAATAACACAATGTTGTAAACATTAACCTGTTGTATATCTTAGTGCATGTCAAATTTATATGTAGCGAAGGGTTTAAAGGGGAAAGTAGCTGTAGCCCTTGAGTAAAGTTCATTGGAATTGCATTTTTATGAAGCCATTTACCAGAAGGTAAGACTCACACAAAATCTCAGTGGCTAAAAAAATACCACAATTTAGCCATGTCATTTAAGACATACATATATAATGATTGACTGGAAACTTATTTAACTTAAATAAATTTATGGTTATGGAAGTTCCAAATTATTAACTAGTCAAGAAACAAGCATACCTGCTGTATTTTTAGGTCCTTCTCCAATAGTAAGGACTTCAAACATGAAGATGAAGAAGACTCGGGACTTTGTAGCTTTGCTTCAAGCCTAGCCACTTCCTTCTGCAAATCCTTCAGGAGTCGCTTGTCTGAAACAACCTAAACAGAAAATCCAGTAGCAACTTGAGCTGTATTTAATGTTTCAGGTACTTTGTAAGTCATGCATACAATATTAAAATGTATCAACACAATCACATGACAAAATAGAAAGATCTACAATCACATATACACATGCATAAATGCATAAAAAATGATATATAAAATATCCTTGTGTTTCTTTTTATATGAACATTTAGGTGGATAAGATTAATATAACCTTACATTGTTATGGTTTCATTATAAGCAAACTTTTAAAAAAGGAACCCCATTGCACACAGGTTATGCAACTGACATGACACTAAATAAGTCATTGCTTGGGTATATCTCATGGTAAGTGATTCCTTGGAAAAGAAGGAGCTTCAGAGGTCACAAAAAAATATTTGCAATCTTTTTTTTTTCCTACTCAGTATAATTAGCACAAAATTATTCATGATGGGCTGAAAAGAAACAGGAACACGTTGTCTGCAGTGACTCTAAGAAATGTCTAAAAAGTAACTATAGATGCATGTGCACCTACATATAAATGGACACACATGCACATTCATATAAAAAAAAGAAGAAGTCCCCCTAAGTGCCCCTCCTTGAATGCAAAATATGAGCTTAATTGCTTTATTTCGTATAGACAAAAGATCCTACCTTCTAGAAAGTATATCAGCCTGAATTATAGTTACTAACAACTTTATCAGCATTAAACTTAGGTCAATACAAAAGCAATGAAGAGCCGCTGCTGGCTTTTATAGAAAAGCACTCCCTTATGACAATATTAGTATAAAACATTTAACCGCTAGACATTTTGGACAGAGAAGTATTTACTATAATTGATTTCACTGAATATTATGTGCTTGAGACGAATATAATATAATTTTCACCAACTAAAATATTGGATTATCATACCATGTTTACTTGGGCATTATTGGTAACTTCCTTTGCACTAGTTGCAAAAGAGAGTGTATTCCTCGTTTGCTCCACATGACTTAAAGCAGGACTCATGGTACAAATAATGGCTGTACGAGCATTTCCACCAAGTGAAGACTGCAGTATTCGTGTAAGCTTTGAATCCCTGTATGGTATGTGACCACTCCTTTTGCCTTCACTGAAAAAAAACCCATAAGATAAATAATAAAAGGCAGTTCATTTACGGTCCCAACATTTTCCATCTGTCAAGATGAATAGTTTTTTCTTATTGTTTAGTTACACACAACCATTAGATTTTGAAACCATTAACCTCACCCCCCCCCCCCCCACCTTACTCTTACAAGAGCATTAAGATACTTATAGTTCAATTACCAACAATTTTATGTTGGGAATGTGACAATATAGCACTAAAACAAACTTAGAAAATCGGAAGTTCCAGATGTGTTAAATGGTGGTGCTTCAGCATTTGCAGTTGCTTACCTTAGCTTCCTGATCACTTTTGTCAGTGTCAACAAGCTACGGTTGATGTGACTGCCTTCCTTCAATCTTGTGCCATCTGCATTTGTTTGGGAGGCACGTTCACTACCAGCAAGATCCACAAGATTCTGTATAGTTCCAGAACTCCAATCAACATAACAGAAAATTCTTTACTAAAGAAGCCAAAATGAAAGGAAGCAGACATACATACCAAACTTGCTATGAAAGACTTTACACATCCAGAACTTTCCCGAAGGCTACTCTGTACAGTCTGAAAGTCAAAAAATGAAAATTCCAGCCTTAGGCATGAACATGTAAACCATAAAAATAGTGCATCATCATAAATGCGAATAAGAAGATGATGGATTGTATCTGTAACCTAAGAAAGCGAGAAGGATATATCTAAACTTGATACTCATACAAATATAATCCTGATAAAGAAAAGAAGAATGGGGGAACAACCTACTCCATCACAAGAAAACTAGAAAATTGAGAGAAGCCAAATAAGGTAAGAAAATCCAAGTCAAAATAAAGCCTACTAAACTACCGATTAGCATATGTGAAGTTTAAAATTAAGGCTAAAAAACAAAAATAGAGAATAAACAGAGTTAGCACCCCTTCAACCCCCCTCCCCCCCCCCCTTCACCCCCAAAAAAAGGAGGAAAAGAAAATTGATGATTAAGGTATTGTCATTTTGTATTTAAAAGTTTAACAACATATGCAGGATAATTTATATTGGGAAAAAAACTCATACAAGGAATTAATTAACTCTATACCCAGCCTTATTATCTGATGTGATCTTGAGCTTTTATCATTTAGAGCAGTTTCTCCCACCTGCCTTTGAGCTGCACCAACAAATTTTTCTTACCATTAAGAGCACATAGAACATTAAAGAAGATGCAACTACTATCTTATTTGTTAACATAATGGCTAAATATTTAAACTTACTATTTCTTAATAGTTTAAACTTTTGGAACAAGCGGTAATTTATAATAGTATCAAAGCAAGTGATCTTGAGTTTGAACCCGCTTTGATACTATCTCTACTTTATCTCCCATTTATTTTATTTAAGAAAACATTCAAGCGTGTTGGGCCCCACTTAATAAGAAGGCAAGGGGAGTGTTAGATTCCTTTAATATATATATAAGGAAAAAAAAAACTTAGTTGATATTATACACTTTAAGTAAGTAGTTTTGTTAGCTAACAAAGCAAGATTCAAATTATTCAATTCCAGTAAATATTAAGTTTTCATTTTAAAATACAAAAACAAACTAAAATCATATTATCCCTCCTAATAAACTTATAGCATATAATTTGCTTAGATTCATAGATTACCTTCACAAATTCGAATTAAATGCTGCAAATGTTGGCCATCCTTAACAACCTCTTCAACAAGTTTTTCCACAACAGTACCTTTCTTCTGTGTTTTAGAAAATGAAAAACAAAAAAAACAAAAAAGAAAAAAAAAAAAAGAAAGAAATTAAGGGTTACAGCAAACACATAATTAATCTATCTAAAAACTTCTTCGTGGGCAGGTACCTCATGATCATCCAAAAGCCGAAGGGAACCAGACTCACGATTCAAAAGGTCAACAACAGTCTCATTGTAGATCTCTAAAGCAGAAACCCTCACAACAAAATCCCTCTCCTGGTGCTGCGAGATTGAAATAATTTTACACAAGTGGGGGCAGATATAAACTCAACTTGAAAAATCATAAGATAGTACAAGATCATAGATTAAACATGAATGTCCTTTAGAAGATAGTATGTTTCAGCTTGATTTACAAGTGTGTAATTACTTATGATATTTTTCAATGAAAAGGGGGTCCCAGAAGAACTTACATTTCTGATATGTTCATAGATATCCTTAATAGCATTTTCTGTGATTCCTCTCATGGTATAAGTCTTGCCACTGCTAGTCTGCCCATATGCGAAAATTGTAGCTGAAAAAAAAGCAGGAAAAGTACATAAAATCGGCCAAACGAACCAGTTATCACTCGAGAAACATAATTAAAATTACAAGCTGCAGTTACCATTAATTCCAGTAAGTGCAGATAGAGCCACATCCTTAGCACCTTCTTCATAAACCTTCTGAGTCGAGCACGTAGGACTAAAAACTTTATCTGTCGCATTTGAATAACAGAAAGCAAACAAAATCCCATTTCATTTATCAATCCCCCCAATAAATAAATAAGCAAAACACTCGTTATTGTACATCGTCGGTACACACCCTTTCAATCTTTCATGTGTTAAGTGTGGACAACGCGTGTGAAATTATAGACACTGTGTGTACATTAACAAAATTCAACAAGAACATTTAAAAAAAATTAGTCAATTTAGATATAACAGCATATATATATATATATATACCAAAGGTGTATGTGGTTGCAGAGCGCTCGTGATTCGGGTTGTTGAACACAATACTATGCTCATCCACGCAATCCCACGCGATGAGATCATACAAAGCTTGTTCCTTTCGGCTCAGCGGCCTCATCCTCACAGTGACTAATATTTTCTCCTCCCGAAATTTTGAACCGCCCGGGGTGGACGAAAGTGTCCTTCGGATCTTAGTCAGCGGAGTGACCGCAGATGTTCGAATCATCTTCGCCTTCTTCACTAGTCAAAAAAAAAAAAAAAAAAAAAAAAAAAAAAAATTAAACAAACAGCTTATGATATCTAAGTGGATCACGAAATGGACTCGCTCTCTATCGGAACCATCACACTACAATAATCATCATTTCAAATAAACAATAGAAAGAACTAATTGCGAGAATGAAACCTAGTTTCTTGAAATCAATTTCTCTAAGGAATTCTAAATTCTTGAAATCTAGTTTCTTGAAATCAGTTTCTTATGCATTGATTCAACAAATTTTTTTTTTTTTTTGTTCCATAAATCATAGAATCAAATTCAAATTCCTCATACAAAATTAAACTTGTTATAAAATTTTTCCAATATCCTAAATCCGATGGATCGCTATTTACAAAAATAGAAAGTGAAAGAAGGAAAACCGATTTCTTGTATTTAACTTTCGCAACGAAAAATCACCTGGAATTGAAAAATCGAACGGAAAACATTTTCAAGAAAAAGAAAAGCAAGATTTTAAGTAAAGAGAGAAATGAGATATACTCACCACGGAGAAATCTTGAGTCCTTCAAAAGTTGTTGAAAGAGCGCCTGAGAGAATCAAGAACCACCGGCGGAGTAGAAAACGACAGCGTTTTTGACTGAGAGAGAGAGAGAGAGAGAGAGAGAGAGAACGAGAACGAGTGTGCACTGTTCTTCTGTCAGTGCTTTGTGAAAAACTATTTTGAAAAATCAGTGACAGTAGTGAGAGTTGAAGCAGAGAGAGAGAGAATAATGTAACGGCTTTTTTTTGTTTTTGTTTTGAGTTTGTTTCTTTAATTTTTGTTTGTACCGTTCACGTTCTGTTTACGCGCTCCTGAAACAAAATATAATATAGTAAGTTTGAATTTTGTGGGGCTCACATCCATTTCTCCAATTAAATATGTGCACGCGTGTGTACATAGATCATATCCCGATGATATCTAAGCAAATCGGGTCAGGGCCCAAGAGGAAATTTGGGCCCTGACCCGATTTGCTTAGATTTCATTGGGCCCTTGATGCCTAATTGGGTCTGATACCTTACAAGATGGCCCAGTACTGATGGGTTGGAGCTTAATGGCCTTTGTTCCGATAGAGCTATGAAACTAATTTTATTATTAATCAATAGTTCATACAATGTATAAAAAAATTTAATATATATATATATATATATGTATATGATATTTATTATGAAAGAGTTCCGATAGAGCTATGAAACTAATTTTATTATTAATCAATAGTTCATACAATGTATAAAAAAATTTAATATATATATATATATATATGTATATGATATTTATTATGAAAGTAAAAAAAATCTGTCTTTTGAAGTCTTTTGAGTGTATGTAATTTTTTTATAGAAATTATAATCTTTTTGTTAAAAAAATAGTATTTTTTTAATAGTTTAAAATTTTATAATTGAATTAGGATCATATATCATGATCTAAAACGTAAACTCTTCCAAAATTCTGTTGAATTTTAAAACTGAACTAATTCCATACTCTTTTAAATAATTGTAAAATGTCAAAAGTTTCATAACTCAATTAACATTTCTTGATATTTTCAATTAAGATTTCCAAGATTTGAGTCTCCCTTTCCCATTGAAACTATCAATTTTTTTTTTTAATAAAAAAAAACCTACTCCTAAACCTAATCTAATTGATTATGATATGTTAAGTAGGGAAAGCCTGCCAAACCCAATCCACTATCAGCCCTACATGTCATTTCTCTATAATTTATTTTCTTGAAGTGACTCTCACAGTGCACACTAATTGGACTTGGAGTGAATCCATGTATCTTGTGTCTTGTTTAGAAGTTTGATTGGGCCTTAAAGCCCTTAAATTGCAACTAACTTTCTTTCTTTCTTTTAAAACTGGAAAATTGCAATCAACTATTGTGATAAGGATTGAATAGACACGTGGGCAATGAAATTAATTGTCAAAACATGTAACTAATAATCACATTATTCAACAACCCCCAAAAATTTTGCAATCAATCATTAATATGCATGTTAGGCAGTTGGGAAGACCCCAGCCATGCCAATTGGAGCCCACCCTTGTTCTCAGCACAGTGCAAGTACCTCAAAATCAAATATAATTAACCCTAGACCAAAACCCATCTGTTCTCTTTTTCTCCTTAAAATCCAAAGGATTTTTATAATTATACAATTATTATGGTTTGCAGCAACTACACCAATATTGAACATACACTCCCCTCGTTAGTGTTTTTCTATCAAAAGCGGTATCCAAACGCAAACTAAATAGTAAAAAAAATTGCTTTTTACCGTCAATACCAAACGCAACTAAGGAATAAAAAAAACATCTCACTCGCGTCAAATCTGAACACAAATTCAAATACAAACTTACAAACCAACCAATATGTTTGTTGTTGGAAGAAATTTTCTTTAGTTGGTTGTTGAGGGTTTAAAAAACCAGAACAAGAAGAAGTAAAAGAAGAAAAATGAAAGAAAGGTTAAAAAAACTTGTAAAGAAGTCAAATTCCAAAAGTGGTTGACAGATAAAGAGATAACCTTATCTTATTTACGTGGCATGAGGCAAAAAAAAAAAAAAAGTGTCCCACGCCACCAGGGCTATGGCCTATGGGGTTATCAGAGAGAAAAGCTCACGAATTTATCAAAACCAATTCAAAGTTGAATTATAAGAGAGAAAGTCGCAACCCTTCACATCAGCATTTCTTACTCCACGAGGTTATCAATAAGAAAAGCTCACTAATTTATCAAACTAATAAGATGTGGAATGTACCTATCAAACTTAATCCACGTGGAATTTACATTGTGACACAGTGGCATCTGACCCATTCTTATTGTGTTAATTCAGAGTTCAATCTCTCACAACTTCACTTGATAATTAATAATAATAATGTGAGATTATAAGATAATAGTAATTTATGATTTTATGTAATGTTCAAGTTAATTGCTAAATCAATGTTACAAAAGAGACAAAATAATTTTTTTTATTAAATATAAAATTACATTGAGCTATGTAAGACATTTTTTTTAAGAGAGTTTCAACCTATGGCGTTTACTTCTAATGATAGCTCTTTATTATCAAACTAAAACGCCAGATCTCTTATTCAAATATCAGAGATTTTACCAGTTGAGCTAATTAGGACCCATTACATGAAGACATTTAGTATGTCTGTATTAAACCATATTATGTAAACATGTTCTATATAAATTTTACCATACTACATTCCATAAAAAGTTGTGGCCCATATTGGTTAGGGTCTTAGTATGGGGTAGGTTTTGAATTCAATTAATAGCTTTTTATTACCTGAAAGTCATGATGTTCTAACTAGACCTAAGGTCAATTTATGACTCAATCCACCTAATAGAGTGCATGTGTCTTGCACCATCGCATTTGTCTTGGTTTGTCTATGTTGAAGGAAAATGGATAAAACACTTAATGTTGAGTTCACCACATTATGTTTTAGCGTGTTTATAGAGAAAAACCAAAAGTAAGTAGGACCTCACAGAGGGAAAATAACAGCTGATAGAGAGATTTACATATTGCTTGAGCAAAGAGAGAAAGACCAAGTAGTGTATGACTAGCTCTCCTGTTAGTGTCTTTGTCACTCTTTATATGAAAAATTTCACTTCCCTCTTTTTAGAGGTGTAAAGGGGATTATGGAACAAAGACATATTTGAATCTTATTTGCTAGTAACCCAATACATAGCAGGACAAAATCCCTAATGAGGTACTGTAACAATGGGGTAATTGTTGGGTATACACATATAAGTGAAGTTTCACATTGAATAAAAATAAGAAGAGTAATGAGTGGTTAATATAACATAATTTCAATATTTTCCTCATATGTAAGTATTTTCGATTTTGTACATGGGCTTCCTAACTTCTATTTGGGCCAATGAACATGTCCTACTAACTTCCATTGTCTATGGGATATATTGACATGTGATTCTCATGGATGGCGTACGAGAGGCCCATGGATGACACTATAGTGAAGGAAAAGCTCATAGGTAAGGGGGAGCGAGTAGGAACTATTCGTTGGCCAAAATAAAAGGTTAGAGATACAAAGACTCACATGTGAGACAGTGGCGGGCTAGCGGTTTCAGGATTTCTTTTTAGGGGGTTCATTAAGAAACTTAAGTTAAACTAAATTTAATAAAAAGAGAACTTAAAAATATTGAGTTATAAATGAAAAAAAAAAAAAAAGTCACACACAAATATATGAAGTTTTACACTTTTCTTCTACAAGTTTTCATATTTTGTTAAGTTTGTATAACATTTTTATTTTTATACAACTGTAATTATCTATTTGTCATTGTTTTTATAAAAATATTTTAAACTAAATGACAAAACTGAACCCACATGCATTGAATTAATTATTAACCCAAAGAGCTACATTCATCCATACATATATAAATAATACACTATGTGTCTACTTAATCAATCAAATACTTGAACAATCACTAACTTTACTTTCTTTCTTTTTTAAATCACTAACTTTATAACAAAATAGTATTATAATATGATAATAATACACACATGTAACAAACCCTATATATTTACTAATTATTAAATTATATTATATTTATATTATACACGCACATATTCATACAGATAACATTATAACAAAATATAAATAAATAGATAATGCACATAATCAGTATCAGACACACACTCACACAAATAATATATAAATTTATAATAAAAAAGAGTACTCACAAACATTCACTCTTTACTTTTAGAGTTGGGGATGTTGGTAGTCAGATAGAAAAAAGAGATTCATGAGAGAGAGAGAGAGAGAGAGAGAGAGAGAGAGAGAGATAGATAGATTTGTGATCTATATTGTTGGTTGGTTTTGGCATGGGCTGATTTGTATTGTTGTTGTTATATATATATATATATATATATTCAAGTCAAGGGTTAATTTGAACCCTTTGAAGAACAAGTAACGTCGTCCCTCATGTGAGAGGGAGATTTTTAGGTATACTCGTGTCAATTTAGTCCCACACTAAATAATAATAAAAAGATGAAATGATTAATGTATCATAGTTGGATCTAAACTTATAAGTTTAACTTTTTGGGTAAGTGGTGTTGCTATATGTTATATTAACCTCCAACTAGAGGCTCCCCATGTTGTTATATGCCTAACACTTATAGATAACTGACGAGAGCAAAGTTCCTTGACTTTGACTGGAAAGAAGATGATAGAGGAGGAGGAAAATATAGTTGTATGAGTGAGTAGAAAACAATAGATTGGATTTGGAAAATTAAAAAAAGAAAGAATAATTAAATAAATTAGAGAAAGGATATAAAATCTATTTGGAGACTGCATTTGGAAAGTGAACAAGCTAATGGATAGATTTTTATATTAAAAAAAATTTCAACGAAAATTTGAATGTAAACTTTCCCACATTGTTGGAGATGTTTTAAGAGCTAATCCTAAACTTAAAAAGCCCAACAGTCGTATAACGCAAACAAAACATAAGCATAATCTGAATGTGTGTTGATTCAGGTTCCGCGCAAGTTTGCAACCACTTCCGAATCCAAAATAAACCAAACACATGCCACAGTGGCATTGGTAGCCTCTTTCAAGTTTCAAGTCATTAAAATTTACACATAGGACAAGGACAGTTGAGGAAGCAAGCAATTGGGTGTTGATCCCTTTTATACTCCAAACAAAGGAGACATCACATGGAGTGTGGCTTGATGATAGGAGTTATTGTCCCAGCACTCGAGAGGAATAGTTCGAGCGATAATCCCAGCAAGACCCTTATAGTACACGTGGTATTATTTATTGCCATTACGTGGCGTGAAGTCGATAAGCCCATACCGAAGACCTATTTTTTAATTCAAAAAAAAAAAAAAAAAAAAAAAAGAAGGAAGGAGACAGCATGGCATGATACCTTAGATATACGTGGCGTGAAGTCGATAAGCCCATACCGAAGACCTATTTTTTAATTAAAAAAAAAAAAAAAAAAAAAAAAAGAAGGAAGGAGACAGCATGGCATGATACCTTAGATTCAAACTCATGCAGAATTGCATTTCTTGATATAATGTTTTTGCGGGGTGGACCATCCAACTCATGACTTTAAAAATAAAAAAAAAGTAAGTAGTATATAATTTGTTAATTTTACACTACCAATAATGACCTATTATTGACGCTTGGAGTAGAGTGAAAGAAAAGTCATGCTCACAACTAACCAATTGAAAAGCGATTAATTATTGGAATTGGTGCCCACTGACCTACCAAACTACCCACTGTTTTTCTTTCCAGTAATTGTACTTAATCACATGAGGTTAGTGCCGGTACAAGTAAAGGACTTTTTAAAGTCTCTATATCATCACCCATTAACAGAATATCATTTTAAAAAAAATGCCATTACTTATAATAATACTGATTAGTGATACAGTGATTAGTCCATACTGACCTTAAAATTTCATTTTTGGACTCTATATGGACCTTTAAAAGTAAAACCTTCAATTCTAACACACATTCCCGAAAACTGAGGCTATAAATGGCACCAGCACTTGAGGCAAGAATAATTGGGTTGCCTTATTTTGTTGGTTCTATTTTCTCTGAAAGTTAATCATTTAGTTAGGTTCACACACACCTTTCTTTTGACTTTGAGTCCTCATTGTAAGTTGTAACTTAAATTTTAAGACAATTAATACTTTCGGCTGTGGATAGAAAAAAAGAATGCCATTTGGTGAAATGAAGGGAACAGAGAGACAAACTTTGTATGTATTCTAGTCTATCTAAGAATAGAAGCAAATAGGTTAGTTTGATGCAACATTAGCACATTTCCTCTGCAGTTAAAATGTAGTCGTATTGTAGCAAACACGAAAAACTATTAAGTTGTAACCACTTAGTAGACTTTTACAAATTAATGTCCTATATTTTCTTAGGTAGACTTTTTTTCAAATTCTCAAGTCTTTTTAGGTACAATTCATGTGTGTAGAATAATTAATTTTCCTTAAAAAATATATTGGTTAAAAATTAGGAAATATAATTGTCAAGGATATTGTAGCTATGAGATTAGCAGCATATTGTAATTATTTTTTTTTAAAAAGCTAAAAATATAATTATATATAGAAAAATAAAAAGTTTTTAAAATATCGCATCACTTAACGCACATTTAGTAAAATTTAGTTAATCAAAAACACAAGCTCAGTCAAATTCAATTTATTTTTATCTCACACATATATTAATATATATTCAAAGTCCTTAAAAGCTTTGTAATTTTGTGATATAACCTAGTCTCTTTTATAAAGAGAAACATATTTCAAATCCTTTCTTTTTACTTGTAACAATTGAATTATGGAGTTGACTTGGGTCTAATGCTCCTATGTACTGAATGTGTCAAGATTATGAGATGTAATCAAAAGTGGACATGTGCCATAATTGTGACTGGTCCAATGCAAAGAAGTATTCAACAGCTGAACCTAATCTTTGCTCTAGAATTATTTATATATACAAACCGAATTTCACTCTTAAAAAAAAATAATAATCAAAATTTTTTTATTTGAGAAACACATACACACACATATATAGGAGAAGGGGGATGAGATAATGGAATATACTCACACGCCAATACCAAAACTGTATGCAACAATTAGTATCGCGGAGTAAGTAATAAACCCCTTCTCAATATCACACCTTACCAATGTGGAATGACTCGATAATACTAAGTATTTTTTATTTATTTGAGAAACACACATATATAGGGGAAGGGGATGAAAAAAAAAAAAAATCAAATTATTTATACATGCATGGTTGCCTCCACCAAATTAACTTTAGGTATGGTCCATGAAATATGAGTCACGCGAAAGGTATACGAATGACCGGTGTGTATTTGAAGACCTTTGCCAATGACCTTTGTAACGGTCTATCGATCAGCAATTCCAATCTGCATGGATTCCAAATTTTCCAATATATAGTAGACTTGACTTTACGTTAAAGGTGTGTTAGGCAAACCGAACTACTACCATCCGTTGCCTATTGCGAATAAAAAGAAAACAATCCAATGGCACCACTTGGGCCCCCTAGGCCTATCCATACGTCACGTCACTTTCTAACTTATATTATTAATTTATTATTGCTTTTTATTTTCTATTTTGTGGTCTGCACCAAATTCTCGCTGCCACGCTTTTTCTTTTTTCTTTTTTGGGTTAAACTGGATGCATTTAAGAAAAGCTAAGAGTTTGACCGAGGTACATGGCACAAACCGATAACAACAAAATACAGCAGCATTGAAATTTCTCCATAGGGAGAATCAAAAACAGAAAAGTCTTCCATATTCATGGCTCCAAACTTTGCAAGGGTATCTGCACATTGGTTGGCCTCCCTAAAGCAGTGCTTGATCTTCACTTATGGCAGCTGATTGAGAAGGTACCTATAGTCCGCAATAAGAGAAGAATGAGAGTAATGTCACCCTTCATATTAATAAGGATAATGTTAGATTTACTAGAGAAAAAATAGGTATTTGTCCTTAATTTACAAATTATGTAAGAAAATGCCTATATTTTGAAATTATTTGGCAAAATACCTCTGTCTTTGAAACTCGATGATAATAGAATCGAGTTATAAGTGGAACTCGACATTAACAATGTCTTGTTCTATGCATATGTTGCCACTTAGATTTTTTTGAAAATTTAAGTGGAATTCGACATTAGTAATGACAAGTTGCATTTAAAAATATACATAGAACTTGATTTTGAGAATATCAAGTTTTACACCAAACTCGATTTTGTTAAAATCGAGTGTCAAAATAAGGGCATTTGGTAAATAGTTTCACAAACAAGAATATTTTGCTGCATAATTTGTAAAATAGGGCAAATGCTTATTTTTTTCCCAGATGCTAGAGTATTTGTACTTTTGTCGATTAGTGTCGTCAAGACCTAATAATTCACTTTGTGTCAATATTCATTTGGGAAATTTTGGTGGCTTATTGCATAGTATTTGTTATAAGAAGTTAAAAGTTACTATTAAAAGTTAAAATATTGACAAAAAAAAAATTGAGACAAAAAATTAAAATCGAGTTATAGGTGGAACTCGGCATTAACAATGTCGAGTTCTATGCATATGTTGCCGCTTAGATTTTTTTGAAAATTTAAGTGGAATTCGACATTAATAATGACAAGTTGCACTTAAAAATATACATAGAACTTGATTTTGAGGATATCAAGTTTTACACCAAACTCGATTTTTTTGAAATCGAGTTTCAAAATAAGGGCATTTTGCTAAATAGTTTCACAAACAAGAATATTTTGCTGCATAATTTGTAAATTAAGGACAAATGCTTATTATTTCCCATATGCTAGAGTATTTGTACTTTTGTCAATTAGTGTCGTCAAGACCTAATAATTCACTTTGTGTCAGTATTCGTTTGGGAAATTTTGGTGGCTTATTGCATAGTATTTGTTAAAAGTTATATATATATATATATATATTTTATGTTAAATGTGTTATAAGAAGTTAAAAGTTACTATTAATAGTTAAAAATTAAAATATTGACAAAAAAAATTGAGACAAAAAATTAAAATCGAGTTATAGGTGGAACTCGACATCAACGATGTCGAGTTTTATGCATATGTTGCCGCTTAGAATTTTTTGAAAATTTAAGTGGAATTCGACATTAGTAATGACAAGTTGCACTTAAAAATATACATAGAACTTGATTTTGAGGATATCAAGTTTTACACCAAACTCGATTTTGTTGAAATTGAATTTCAAAATAAAGGCATTTTGCTAAATAGTTTCACAAACAAGAATATTTTGCTGCATAATTTGTAAATTAGGGATAAATGCTTATTATTTCCCATATGCTAGAGTATTTGTACTTTTGTCGATTAGTGTCGTCAAGACCTAATAATTCACTTTGTGTCAGTATTCGTTTGGGAAATTTTGGTGGCTTATTTCTTAGTATTTGTTAAAAGTTATATATATACATATATATATATATATATTTTAAATTTTATGTTAAATGTGTTATAAGAAGTTAAAAGTTACTATTAATAGTTAAAAGTTAAAATATTGACAAAAAAAAATTGAGACAAAAAATTAAAGTAAATTTTTTTTTTCCCAACAATTCCCAAACGCATATTCAATTTGGTTTGTTGGAGCGGAAAAATTACCATAATGATGGCTCATTTCTTATATGTAAATGAGAAGAAAGCAGCCTGGCAAAGCTTGATTTACTAGAGTTTATAGTACTTGAAATACAGGGGAAAAAAAAAACACTTATTAGATCTGCTAGGTGGATGGAAAATAAATGAACAAATAATCTGATAATTTTTTTTTTGAGAAAGAAAATAAAAATAAAAAGATAATTATATATATATATATATATATCAAAGAAAGAATCTCTTATATATTAGTACTTCCCTATACAACATCAACAGCATTTAGCACTTTCCATTCTCTCTTCCCGAATTTGTACTTACACTGAAAAAGTACATAGCGTAAAGGTCCGGTTGGAAAAGTGAAAAAGTGGGGGGTGAAAAATTAGTGAGAGGATGAAAAAGATTGGTTTTTTCTTGTATGTATTTGGTTGGAGAAGTGGAAAAGTGAAAAGGTGAAAATTTTTTTTGTTTAGTTGAAGAGAAAAATGGGAGGATGGAAAATATAGTTTATACAAGTTGATTATTATGTCCTTACTATATAATATGTAAGAAATAAATATATTTAGGGTCTATTTGGATATTGCTTATTTGCTGAAAATTAAAATTTATTGCTGAAAATACTGTAGCAAAATAATTTTTAAAAGTATTAATAGTACTGTGGAACCCAAAAATGCATAAGTATGCGCATTTTGCTAAGTTTGGTGGTCCCTTGAACAGTGCTGTAGAACCCAAAAAAAGGCCAAATGCCAAATGCATCAGTGCTATCCAAATTCACACTTACACTCATTAAATAATATAAAAATTAACACAAATACATATACATTTATATTACTTTTCTTTATTATTATATATAATTTAAAATTTATGGGCAACAAAAATTAATTATACATTAACTGGGAAGATATTTTCAAAAAAAAAAAAAAAAAACTTTATTCACATGATCATTGTTATGTAAATTGGGAAGACATTTTCAAAGTTAAAAAACTTTATCCACCAGCCTTCTCAATAAAAAGGCTAGTGGGCGAATGGGCAAACTGGGCAAACTTGGTAAAACATCCTTCACCTGACAGCAATTCAACTAGTTTTTAACACATTCTTCACTTAGCAGCAAAACACAATTCAACAAATATTTAAATTTTCTTCACCTAGGCAACAAAACTTACTATTCAATAAATATTTATAAGTTCTTTACCTGTTTCAAACTAAATTTATCGACACACTATATATATATACATTCTTCCACTTCGTGGTCAAAGCAATCATGTTGAACATGAAATGATATTAATTTCATTCATTCATAGCACAGTGCAAGTTAAAATATTATATTAGCTTCTAGTATTTTAATCGAAATATAAAGTCATAAAAAAATTGAATGTCATACGAAACAAAAAAAAAAAAAAAATCAACAAAAAACAATAGATTAATGAGGAATATAATGAGGGCAAGAAATAATAGAATGAGGAATATAATGAGGACAAGGCAAAAAAAAAAAAAAAAAAAATTATAAAGGGAGAGAAAGAGAAGAAAAAAAAAAAAAAAAAAAAAAAATTATAAAGGGAGAGAAAGAGAAGAGAACCTGGAGTTCACATTGTTGTGTTGTGAAGATGTTAAAAAAGAGATAAGGATGAAGAGGCAAAAGGTTAATCAAGTCACAGGTAGTGGGAAAGTGAGAAGAGTAGGTGAGTACAATAAATGCGAGGATATTTGTATATTTTATTACCCACATCATCTTTTCTCTTTAGTTTTCTTTCCAAATTGGGAGGACAAAATTATGTAGGCGGGATTATTTTCCACTCAATTTTTTTTCTCTCTTATTTTCTCTCTTGAACCAAATAAGAGAAAATTTCATTTTCACCCTATTTTCCTCTCCTTTTTTTCCATCCTCTTTGTTTTCACCCCAACCAAACATACTCTAAGTCTATACATAAGTAACATAATGCATCCATCCACATTCTTGAGAGAGCTACTTCAATAAACTTCAAAAGTTTTATCTTTGCAACCTGTTATAGTTCATCCAATTTTTTCTCCCTTTGAGAAGATTCGCCTATTTATAGCACACTACCTTTGCGCAACAGGAGGCATAATTGTCCAATTTTATTAAGTGGTTGTGTGACTCATATCAAACAAATGGTATGTAGTATCCTATACCCTTTTATACACTAGTTGCAGGTAAAGCACCTAAGATTTTTAGTTTGAAGTGAGTGGTGAAATTGGGTAAACAGTGATGCTACTTTCATAAAAAAAATTTACTACATATTTCATACTAGTTGAATCGATAAACTTTTATTGATTCTTAACTGCGTCCACTTATTTCATCCAATTTGTTCTCCCTTTAAGAAGATTTGCCTATTTATAGCACACTACCTTTGCGCAACAGGAGGCATAATTGTCCAATTTTATTAAGTGGTTGTGTGACTCATATCAAACAAATGGTACGTAGTATCCTATACCCTTTATACACCAGGTGTAGGTAAACCACCAAAGATTTTTAGTTTGAAGTGATTGGTGAAATTGGGTAACCAGTGATGCTATTTTCATAAAAAATTTCACAACATATTTCATACCAGTTGAATTGACAAATTTTTATTAATTTTTAACTGTGTCTACTGCTAACATTATATTTTTATCTACAACTAACAATATGCCACATCAATATTTGTTAAATTTGTTGTCAAATATTTTGTGTCTATAAACTCTTTATAGGGTAACTAATTTTACTCAATTAATGTTGGGTCCCCAAATAATATTATCAACAATATTAGCAATCTAAAATAACAATCACACACAAGAACACAAATATTTACGTGAAAAAACCATTTCTCTTTGAAGGGAAAAACTACGAGACAAACTCCGAATAATTTCACTTTTATTAAATTAATTACAATAATTCTTGTGTATGTTTCACGGATAAAGAAAAATCTTTCTTATTTTCTAATCACTCTTTTAAAGACAGCAACACTTTTCTCTCTCCTCTTTGGCTATCTTCTCAAAAGCAGCAACCTTTTGCTCTCTCATTCCTCTTGTGTTCCTCCTAAGTGAAAATCCATTTTCTCTCTCTTGGTTTCACGCTCTATTTTCCCTCTCCCCATAGAGAGGACTTTTAGGCCAAAGTTATCAAATTCTTTGTAACATTGTCTATTCATAAGGTTCTTTTACTATTCCCTCTTGAACTAAGAATTCATTACCTCTTTAACAATGAATAAACTTCATTCTACACCCAGGAATAGTCCTTCCTTCTATACTAAGGAAACCCAAATTAATTTTTTATTTTTCAACTAAGAAACCTAATTGACTTTCCAAGTCATAATTGAAATTTGAGACAATTTCCCAACAATTAAGTCAACAATTAGTAGATTATGCGGTCTATTATTAGGAGTGATTTTAGTACCCAAAAAAGGTCATTGCCACTATCACACATCGTGATTGTTTACTTATCACTTTCACATAGACCTATATTTTTCTCTATTATTTCATAATTTGCCACATGGATAATTGTAGTAAAAATTGCGATTTTTTATATGACCTAGATTTTTGCATTATTAGAGCATTCACATCAGTCTGTTTGTAATAGAAAAAACGTAAAATTTACATAATTTTACCTAGAAATGACATACATCAGTTGTATATAATTGTGTAAATTTACAAGTTTACTGTAATAATTATGTAAATTTATACCCAAACTATTCATTTTTTATTTAATTAATTATTTTTTTTTACGTATTTTGAAAATGAGGAAAGAGAATGGATGGAGATTGTTTGTGCGGAGAAATAAAAACAATTAAAAATTAAAAAAATTAATATTTTAATAAAATACGATATAAAAATCTAGGTAAAGTATTTTAAAAAACATTTTAAAAAAAATCTTATATTAAAATATATAAGAATTTTTGCGGTGATAAAAGGTTGGTTTCATACTTCTAACATGTAATCATTTTGTTGTAAGAATGCATGCCAGACATTGCATACGTAGTGACATGACATTGGTCTCAAAAGTAGAGCTCATATATATTGCAAGGTAGTGACAAGTAAAAGAATGCACTCACAGGCAACAGCAAAGGCAATGAGGTTAAATATTACATTTTTAATTGAAAGTGTACAAAAAACATTTGTTTTCGTTTAAAGATTATAGAATGTCGGCACTTTTTTAAACACACATCTTTAAAATACAAGTTTAGGTGAAATAATTATTGGTCAGTGTCTTGATTTGAAAATAAAAAATTATTATTAAAAATAAACATCATAAATTAAAATATTTAAAAAAAAGTGAAACAACCACTGTTTTAATATACGAGTTACACTTTCAAAATAAGCTAATAATTTCACATATGACATAGTTTTGTCCATATAAATAGGATAAATATACTTACATATTGAAGATGAAATTTCATATGAATAGTTTAAATCTATTTCTTTTTTAGTGAAATTTTATCTTTAAGAAATGTGAAATTGCGTATTCAAGATGCAATTTGACCATTTTTTAAGGTTTAAGACTTAAGTAAACTCACCTAACCTATGGCTGAAAATAAGTTTTCAACGGTTGGTTAAAGCCAAAATTGCAGCTAGTTTGGCATGATTGGACAGAAGGGGTATAAAGGTTTTTCGAAATCACTTAATGCTGCAAGGGGGGGTTGGAAGATAGAAAGGGAGATATACATTTCAATCATACAAAAAGTTGAAGTTGCACCTAAAAAAAACAAATTAAAATTACTAAAGTTGCATAGTAAAGAATAAAGATAAGATTTCATGATATGATTTTATAAAAATGTGAAATAACTAAAGTGAAAATGTATCTTGAATGTACCGTTTAAAAGAAGAAGAAGTAAAATTACATATTAAAAAAAAATAGGATTTCAAAAAGGGTGAAATAACAAAAAGTAAATTGCATTTTCAAGATCGATTTCACCTCTTCTTGCAATTTTATGTCCACTATGTGATATCATCCTATCTACAAAAACAACACTATCATATGTGTCATTGCCAACTCAGCATAAATTAAATTAATACCATTATTATTAAGATGTGATTTCACTTGAATTGGCATTTTGAAAATACAAGTTTAAAAAAAGTGTTTCTCACGGTAAGTTTCACCTAACAAGTTTTTTTTTTTAAAAACACTTTTTAGATTAAAATTATTACTTCATGCCATGTCATTCTACAACTACATTTCTCAATTTTTATAGTCCTATAAAGTTTGAATATGAAAGCTTCCAAAACAGAGAAAAAGAATAAAATTCAAGGTTCAACTTAAATTTGGACAATACCAAACTTAATGACGAATTGAAAATGGGCCCAAGAAATAGTAATTAAACAACCTGTCCGAATTGGACTTCTCCCAAACCTTGATGACAAGACTAAAAATTTATCCTGTGCAAGACAGGTCAGCATGGTCCCTGGCCCCTCAAGCAATGAACACTATAGGCAGCCCCACACCCACTACAATGGGCTACTCGGTCCTCATTTTTGTTGTGGCAGTTGACATTCTTGGTCAATAAGTGCACCATGCAAAACCCATTTTTGTAAGCCGTAGTTCAAGCATTGGAGCACATGAATCTGTGTCCTGTGTCCCAAAAACCACAAATGCAAATTCTAGGATCTAGCCAATGGATTTTGAAGTGGCAGCTGGTCTCTGATCTCTCAGTTTGAATCAAAAAGAAGGTTGCAACCAAGTTAATGAGTTCACGTTACGGTTGCATTCGAGGTAAGTTTATATTGGGTGGCTTCTTTTTTACTATTTAGCGTGTGTTTGCATATTGCAGTTTTAGCGTTTGCGTTTACGTTTGGCTAATCTCATGGCATTGTTCATGGATCAATCAAATTGCACAAAATGCGTGAATGATATTTTTGTTGTTTAAAAAATATTTTGCTACAGTGTTTTTAGCAATAGTATTTTGGGTGGCTCTTTTTTTACTATTTAGCGTGCGTTTGCATATTGCAGTTTCAGCGTTTGTGTTTTACTAATCCCATGGCACTGTTTATAGACCAGCCAAATTGCACAAAATGTGTGAATAGTATTCTGGTTGTTTAAAAAATATTTTGCTACACTGTTTTTAGTTATAGAGTTTTTAGCAATAAGTTTTTAGTTTTTAGTTTTTAGTAAATAAGCGGTATTCAAACATACCTTTAGTTTATTTTTACTACTATTCATAAGTTTTATTACACTTTTTAATACTATTTATATGTCTTACAGCACTATTTTAATTAATTTTTAACTTTATTTAGGTGCTTTTAGTGAATTTTTTTTACTTATTTAAGTTAAATACGTTTATAATTTCTTACACTCAAACCCAAGACAATTAAAAGTTGTTTAGTCTTATTAGTCTTTAATACTATTTCTGTCGGTGGCATTAACTATTTGAAATGTCAAACATCAAAAACATTGTTTCTGTGCATTCAGGGAAATTTACTAAAATACGATGAATATTCGTATAGATAAACCTTGCTGAGCTGTACTCAACTATTGTTTTCTTGGGTCCCACAATCTACGTGTATAAGTAGGGACATACAAACAATATCTGAATCCCATCAAAAAAAAAAAAAAAACAATATCTGAAAGTCCTGCTCAGATGGACTCAGCTCAGCTCCCACCGGTTCCCTCATCATCCAATCGTATTAAGCCACGTCAGCATAGAAAAAGGAGATCTGATAATTTGTTCTGTTTTACTTTCCCAACATCATGACCCCTCAACCGTACGTACCTCAACAGGCGCGCTGTGACTTTCAATCACAGAGCCACAGATATTTCCATTGCATAAAGAAAGAAATAATAAAAAAATAAATATCTTAATTACTATTTTTAAGGTAAAATCAGGACCGTATAAAATGGAACCATTTGTGCCGCATTACGTGAAGGCACACCTCTTTCACTCACAAATCGCTATTTTATATAATCTTAACATTATTTTTATTTTTATAGCTTCAACAAAAATAAAACATTATTATTTTTTATCTTGTAAAAATAAATTCCAGGTAGAATGGTATTGTTGTTCTTTATAATCGTTTTTTTTTTGAAAGGCTTTATAATCGTATTGAAACACTAATCAAAATTTTTTTTAATGAATGTGAGATTGGAACTTTAAGGTTTTTATTTAGTGAACAAGAGACTTTATCTATGAAACTAACTAAAACTCATTAAAAATTTAAGTGTAAATTTCACTAACTTAGAAGTTTTGACTAAAGTCAAATATGTACTCTATTTCAAAATTGACTTATTTAGTCCTTAAACCTGATTTCGTCTCTAAGATAGAAAAGAAAAGAACTCACGGTCATTTAGAAACTAAGGTTGTGTTTGGTATTAGCTTAAAAAGTCAAATTTTTTTTGCTATTTAGCTTATTTTTGCTACTATTTATGAAACTTATTACACTTTTTGATACTATTTATGAAACTTATTACACTTTTTGATACTATTTTAGTTATCTTTTAACTGTAGTTAGGTACTTTTAGTAAAAAAATTTCAGTCAAATAAGTTGTTCGCGAAAGGACTCTAAGTTGACTTTAATGACTAAATTAATTAGGACCCGTTTGATAATATTGTTTGTATTTTTTAGAAATACGTGTGGGTAAAAAAGTATATAAAAATACATATAATATTATTTAAAAACTGAAAATATATGTTTAAATACATGTACCAAACATGCTCTTAATTTTTTTTTTGAGAAAAACAGGCTCTTAATTTTAAAATGTCTTGATCTAATTAACATTAATCCTAGTTTTTATATACTTCTAAATGACAGAAATGCCCTTGTAAATAATGACGTTGCTGACGCTAACAGCGTCACATTTTGGAAAAACGAAATTGTCCTTTCCCTTGTATGCTTCACCAAATGCGTTATAAAATATAATATGTCTGATTATTTATAATTAATCGGCTCAAAAACCAGTTATCAGCTCGTCACCTAGGAAAGGAAAAAAAAAAAAAAAAAAAAATCCCGAAAGAAGCAAAGCAAACTATGGTTAAGTCAAAGAAGAAGTTTGAGGCCGTTTGCTAACGTTTTTTTTTTTTTTTTTTGAAATATGTATAAATAAAAAAATATATAAAATACGTTTAATATTATTTATTTATTTTCATTTTCAGCGTGCAAAAATATTACTATTATATATATATATAAAAACTAATAAGAAGGATTTAGTAAATGACAAAGGAATTAATTAAAAAAAAATAAAAGTAATGAGTACGTTGAAGGAAGTGGATAGGAAAAAGCTTTATCACATGGAAAAAGTTAGGTTAGTGAAAAGCGGTATTTGTGATACTAACAATGAAACCACAGGAAGGTATAGCGGTAATAATGGCTTTTTCACACGAAAACAGAGGTGGTGCAGATCTAGAAAACACCAAACAGGTCCCTCAATTTTAGTATATAAGGATGTCTAGGCCTCACACTTTCATCACCACACTCCGTGCTTTCCTTTCATTCTTTGCATTCTTGCGTTTACTTCATCTTTGAAGTTTTGAAGCTCTGTTCTTCATTTTCTCTATTTTTTCATTCTCATTGTGGCATTGTTGGCATTGTTCCAAGGTAAAATCTTGTTGCTTTACATATTGTATATTTTATTATTAGTGTTTGATCCATATGCTACAAGATTTTATTTTAATGACTTTTACACACTACATGTTTGTTTATAATATCTAAGTCCGTCCATGGCTAAAAATGTTCAAATTAGGTGGCATATTCGTCATGGATAAAGGACCTTCTAAATTTATTTACTTATATTATGAATTATGATTGTGATTTTTGTCCTTTGTTTTTTATTATGATGTTTATCATGATTCATGACTCCAATGTGTATGCATTCTTTTTTTAGACTCTACTCTAAACATGTCACTGCGCATAAAGTAAAAGGGGTAAAATAAAGGGGTATATTTGTACAATGTCGATTGAGGGTCAGATTTTAACATTTGGCTACCGCGTGAATCCGTAGGCTAAGGTCTAGAAATTCCAGCTTGTGATCATCACCATTCAGACATTTCACCAATCACGTAAAATCACACAAACACCAAAAGAGAGAGAAACTAGGCCCCACCACATTTGCCTTTGCAGCTTCTGGGTTCCTTCATGGCCCACCTCACTGCCAAATTACCGTAAATTGTTTTCCAATTCCAATTAAATTTTCCTTGACTGAAAAAAATATTTTCCTGTCCTGGCTTGGGTCCCAAGTTCTGTCAAGATGACAAATTTTTTGACCCTCACGCCTCCGGCCTTCCATTCCCACGAGATATTTCTCATTTTAACTTTTATCTTTACGTAATCTTAGCTCATAAATTACTCGTAATCTTTAGTGGACTACAGAGATTAATACAATGGTTTAGGTGTTATGCTACTAAAAACATATATTTTTAATTTTTAAATAATTTATATTTTTTTTATTCATATATATTTTCACACATTTTTTTAAATAAAAATTAATTTTCAGTATTTAAATACATGAAATATCCCTATAACTTAAAAAAAAAAAATCTTATTTAGTACTATTATTTTTTAGAGAGTTTCAACTTATGGCGATCGTTTTTTTATAATTGATCTTTATTATCAGATTAAGACACCAATCAGTTTTTGGTGTAGGCAGAGATTGAACTCTAGATCTCTTATATAACCATTAAAAATTTTACCAGTTGAGTTAACTGGAACTCACTTATTTAGTACTCTTAATATAGAAGAAGAGATACTTTATTTTGACAAAAACACCAATAAAAACACCAATTGTTTATTTATGTTCATGTTAAGTAAAACTCTAATACCTAAATTTCAAAAAAAAGGAAAAAAAATATTTTACATATATTTTTTAATCAAATCTAGAATACTTAGGCCCGATTGGTATTTCAGTGTTTAAACAATATTATACATATTTTTACACATTTTTTCTCACACATATTTTCAAAACATACAAACAGCATTATTAGAACAACCTTATCAAACAGGCTCTTAGTACTTGTTTAGTATAACATTGCATGTATTTTTACACACTTTTTAATTTTTAAACAATATTACAGATATTTTTATATAATTTTTCACTTATATGTATCGAAAACAACATTACATACATTTTTACACATTTTTTCATTTACATATATTTTCCAAAAAAACTAAAAACTGTCGTTTAAGCAAACTACCAAACGAGCCCTTATTGGTTTTTGAAGTAAAATCAGTCAATGACAAAAATGTAATTGTGGTAAAACTAAAACCTGTCATAGATATTTTTACCTCTCTCAAAAAAACACGCAACTCCGTCTGTGTATAACTGTGTATAGCACATACCTTCCATTTCGTTTGACCTGTGAAATTTATTTTATGTCAAGCTTTTTACCAAAATACCCTTGTCCCCGCAAATCAATGGTTGAAATCTCCCTTGTCCCCACCTTAGGAGAATTTAGACAAAAACGACAGGGAATATATCATTTTCTTTTTTACCGTATGAGATGGTTTTTGTTACTTTTTACCATCTTTGTTTCGCGCTCCATTGTCTATAAATTTAGCCAAAAACACTCTCATTTCACCACCACCCTTTTTCATTTCTCCTCTCTGTTTTCCTGGTATTGTTACTCTCTTTGATTTTTCTTCTTTCTTCCTTCTTTTTTTTCTCTTTGTTTTTTCCAGTTATACTCTTAAAATGTTTGTAATTTTTGTTTTCAATGAGAGAAAATTTTTTTTCTCTTCTGGAAAAAAAAAAAAAAAACTCTTTTCTTAGTATTTTATTTTTGTGAGCTTACTAGTTTTTGATCTAGTTTCATTTTTTACGCTTCTCTTCAAGCTAAAGAAGCTCCGTCCGATCTATGCTTTTTATAGCTTATACGTGTGCTTATTTTAGTCTCACTAAGCGAAAATGTTTACAATGGATCTGCTCTGCACTTCCTTATCTGGCAAACACTACTCCTATGGCCATGGACATGGATGGTTGTGAATTTTTTTGGTGATCTAAGCGAAGTTTAGCATATAATAATAAAATCAATTAATAAATTAATTAAGAGAGTGGTTACGCTGCGCGAAAAGCCACTAGAGAAAGATCGTACTGTGCATAGATAGATTCATACAAATCATTCTCTGATCACTGGTTAAGACGGCAAATATGGTTGAACAATAAATCTCTTCGTTTAATATTTTTCTATGTAGTTGGTGGGGAAGTTAGGTTTTGCATCTATTAGCCTCACAGAATTAATATTATATTTTACTTTTCGGAGTTTGCGTCCTTGACTTTGTTTATGAGGTTTATCCATCTTCTTCTAAATTTAATTATATTCTCTTAAATTTTTTGGATAAAGTCGGATCTGTTGCTAAATATTACTTGACACAGTCTTTGTTTATTGCTTGTGTTTGTGTCTCTGTCTCTGATCTAGCAGTTTAAGGTTTTTGTAAGAATTTTGAGAAGTTGGCCATGGCCGGAAGTGCTCTGACCAGAGTCCATAGCCTTCGTGAGCGCTTGGATGAGACCCTCTCTGCTAACCGTAACGAAATTGTCGCACTGCTTTCAAGGTACTTCATGATCTAAGTCTTTTTCCATTTTGTTTCAGTATAGGTTTTGAGTTTTGTGATCATTTTCATATGTGGTGTCTCAAGGAAAAAAAAAAAAATGGTAACAATTTTTTATTATGACATGTGGTATTGTAGGATTGAAGGCAAGGGAAAAGGAATTTTGCAACACCATCAACTGATTGCTGAGGTAGAAGCAATCCCTGAAGCTAACAGGAAGACACTTTTGGATGGGCCCTTTGGTGAAGTTTTGAGAGCCGCTCAGGTTGGTAACACAGAATAATAGATCACATTCCGTTTTGTCTTCTGCTAATTTTAGTATAGTTTTGTTAGTTTCGTGCTGATTTTGCTGTACTTATTATTTTTTTTTTTTTGGGGTTAATATATAGGAAGCCATTGTTCTGCCTCCATGGGTTGCCATGGCTGTTCGTCCAAGGCCTGGTGTTTGGGAATACATAAGAGTGAATGTCCACGCTCTTGTTGTTGAGGAGTTGCGTGTGCCCGAGTACTTGCACTTCAAAGAGGAACTCGTCGATGGAAGGTGACTTTGCTTGCTTTTCTTGTGTTTAGAATTTTTTTTATTTATCTCTAGGTTCTGTTCTGTATTTTGCTTATTACTTACATGCTTATTACCCGCCAGGACTAACTTGTTGAGGATTTATAGCCGTTCCAACAAAATTAGGGATCTAAAAGGATCTAAAAGGATCTTTTGTTGTTGACTCGTTGTTAATATTACTTGGGTATCTAAAATGTTTACCATATATGCTTATTGATGTCAATAATTTGAATGTGCAGTGCCAATGGGAACTTTGTGCTTGAGTTGGATTTTGAACCCTTCACTGCATCATTTCCCCACCCCACTCTTTCGAAGTCCATTGGAAATGGCGTGGAGTTCCTTAACCGTCACCTTTCTGCGAAGCTCTTCCATGACAAGGAGAGCATGCACCCACTGCTTGAATTTCTCAGAGTTCACTGCTACAAGGGCAAGGTCGGTTTCAATATATTCTGTCTTTGATCCACATTGTTGAAAATAATTAGTCTTATAATCTATATATCTATGCAAATTATAGCAATAATTACTTGGAAAACCTTTTGAAACTGTTTTGTATGGCTTCAATGGTGTTTCTCTGCAGACTATGATGCTGAATGACAGAATTCATAACGTAGATTCCCTCCAGTATGTACTTAGGAAGGCAGAGGAGTATCTGACTACACTTGCCCCTGAAACAGCTTATTCTACATTTGAGCACAAGTTCCAGGAGATTGGTTTGGAGAGAGGCTGGGGTGACACCGCTGAGCGTGTACTAGAAATGATCCAACTTCTTTTGGATCTTCTTGAAGCTCCTGACCCGTGCACCCTTGAGACATTTCTGGGCAAAATCCCTATGGTCTTTAACGTTGTAATTATGTCTCCCCATGGTTACTTTGCCCAGGATAATGTGTTGGGATACCCTGACACTGGTGGCCAGGTTAGATTTACATGCCTAATTTGTCATGTCTAACTTCAAATTGGTTGTGTTGTGTCAATTTGTTTAGGTTGAGACTAACTTGGGCTTGGACTATTTTGTTTCGCATCTAGGTTGTGTATATCTTGGATCAAGTTCGGGCCTTGGAGAGTGAGATGCTTAACCGTATCAAGCATCAAGGCTTGGATATCACCCCCCGAATCCTCATTGTAAGTCTCGCTTTAGGTTTTGTGTAAGAATTTTAGCTCATAAATTCATATAACTTTGTGATTATTTCCTCTATTTAATGCTTTTTTTTTTTTTTTTTTTCGATACGCAGGTCACCCGACTCCTCCCTGATGCAGTAGGAACCACATGTGGTCAGCGTCTTGAGAAAGTATTTGGGTGTGAGCATGCACACATTCTTCGAGTTCCTTTTAGAAATGAGAAGGGAATGGTCCGCAAATGGATCTCAAGATTCGAAGTTTGGCCATATCTAGAGAATTACACCGAGGTAGACTTTAATTGTAGTGGTTTTTGGGGCTTATTGCTTTGTTACTTAAATTTAATGGTATCATAGTGTCTTTGTGGCCTTTGTCTATGAGATCTAAAATTGAACAATTTATTTTATTATTAGGATGTTGCACAAGAACTTAACAAAGAGTTACAAGGGAAGCCGGACTTGATCATTGGAAATTACAGTGATGGAAACATTGTTGCCTCATTGTTAGCACATAAATTTGGTGTTACACAGGTTTGTCAGGACATCCATCTTATCTCTTGTGATTTTTACGGCATTTGATCGTAATCAGTTTTGCTTTGCAACCTAAAATGTTGAATAAGCTCTCATCTTTTCCTGTCTCTTTCAGTGCACCATTGCTCATGCCCTTGAGAAGACAAAGTATCCTGAATCTGACATTTACTGGAAAAAATTTGAGGAGAAGTACCACTTCTCTTGCCAATTTACTGCTGATCTTATTGCCATGAATCATACCGATTTCATTATCACCAGTACCTTCCAAGAAATTGCTGGAAGGTGAGACACTCCTCTTATTTATGGTATTTATTCTTATCATCAATCATTGCTTTGAGGCTAACATTGTTTCCCTTTCATTGTTTCAGCAAAGACACTGTTGGTCAATATGAGAGTCACACTTCTTTCACCCTTCCCGGACTTTATCGTGTTGTTCATGGGATAAATGTGTTTGATCCTAAATTCAACATCGTCTCCCCTGGAGCAGATATGGATATTTACTTCCCCTACACTGAGACAAAGAAAAGGTTGACAGCCTTCCACCCCGAAATTGAAGAGCTCCTTTACTCTTCTGTGGAGAATGAAGAACACTTGTGAGTTTTTGTCTATTTTGCCTTTTCTTCTATTTCCACTTTCTATTTCTAAGTGAGCAAATTTTTATTCATGTATTGCTGTCTTAACAGGTGTGTATTGAAAGACAAGAACAAGCCCATCATATTCACAATGGCGAGGTTGGATCGTGTGAAAAATATCACAGGTCTCGTTGAGTGGTATGGCAAGAATAAACGTCTTAGGGAGTTGGTTAACCTCGTTGTTGTTGCTGGGGATCGGAGAAAGGAGTCTAAGGACTTGGAAGAGCAAGCTGAGATGAAGAAAATGTATACTCTTATTGAAACCTACAAGTTGAATGGGCAGTTTAGATGGATTTCTTCCCAGATGAACCGAGTGAGGAATGGTGAACTCTATCGGTGTATTGCTGATACAAAGGGAGCCTTTGTGCAGCCTGCCGTATATGAAGCTTTTGGGTTGACAGTTGTTGAGGCCATGACTTGTGGATTGCCAACATTTGCTACTTGTAATGGTGGCCCAGCTGAGATTATTGTACATGGTAAATCAGGCTTCCACATTGATCCTTATCATGGTGAACAAGCAGCCGAGCTCCTCGTTGGCTTCTTTGATAAGTGTAAGAAAGACCCTTCTCACTGGGACCAAATCTCTCAAGGAGGATTGAAGCGGATCTATGAGAAGTAAGTGAAACTGACTTTCCCCTTCACACTTGCATTATTGTTTGGTACTGTTTATAATCAAATATCTAATTCTTTGCTTTGTTCCATAGGTACACATGGCAGATTTATTCCGAGAGGTTGTTGACACTTACTGGGGTTTATGGCTTTTGGAAGCATGTGTCTAATCTGGATCGCCGTGAGAGCCGTCGTTATCTTGAGATGTTCTATGCTCTCAAGTACCGTAAGCTGGTAAATTTCTTTCTAGCATGAATAATTTGACTTGTGTGTTATTAATCTACCAAGGTAATTCTTGAGGTCGATTTGAAAATTTTAGCTCACCATGGTTAATCTACCAGTTTATATGACACTTGCACGCATATATTTCTTACTCGAAATGTGTCCTTCAATCTTCATTACCATGTTAGTAATAGTCTTGATTTCCACTCCTTATAAAAGAACAACATTGATGAACCATTCTTTGGTTCTTTTCTCACATTCCTGCCTTCATAAATGAGATATTTGTTTTTCTGGTTTTGATTCAATTTTCTTGTTTAACATTTCAGGCTGAGTCCGTTCCTCTTGCCATCGAGAATTGAAATTGAAATTTCAAGGGGAAATAAAAAGCGGCAGCATTGGGCTGGAACAAGTTGAGTTATTATTTTTTTTTTTTTCTGAATTCTGAGGAAATGATGGCCATGGTTTTCGAGATATGTGATTAAAATTAGGATTAAGCTTTTTTTTTTTTTTTTTTTGCTTGATGCTAGCTGGGAATGTTTGAACTAGAGGAAATGATGGCCATGGTTTTCGAGATATGTGATTAAAATTAGGATTAAGCTTTTTTTTTTTTTTTTTTTGCTTGATGCTAGCTGGGAATGTTTGAACTTGGTATTAAGCCACACATCCATTTTCCTTTCAATTCAAAGTTGTGATGTTTGACTTTTCTATCTGCTGTAAAATGTATTTGTTTTCTTAGTTTCAATTATTTCCTTGTGATTGAAATGAATCAGAGTTCATTTTTTCCTCTGCTTCTATGTTAATTTGAATGGAAAATAATGCATAAAGGAAGACTTGGAAGGTTATGGAGGAATTTAAAAGCCTGGTCCATTGCTTAGTGTTGCCAACAGAGCTTGTGTACTAGAATAGTATAACAAAGAAAAATCAACTATTAGCTTTGTGCCATTGTCAATTTTATCATCCACCCAACTATGTGGATTCGAGCTTAAACCATTAATTGTTTCTCTTACCTTCGTGTGGTGCATGGTTCACAAAAATCTAGTCTTCCTTTTGGCAAAAGTCGAGTCTCTCAACCTGTGTGATTGGTTCACAAATACAATTGCTCCTTTTTCTGGCAAAAGGAGTAATTGATTTTGTTTACTTTTTAGAGAATGGTCGGAGCCTCGGAGGTTGTTGGACATGAGCGTGGTCCACACACCACAATCTATCCATTTCTCTCTTGAACGCACAGAGACAACCTTCCAGATTTTCAACCTACCACCTAACATTGTTGTTAGCGACCTTCCACATTTTCAACCTGCTACCTAACATTAATGTTTTCCTCCGGGCAACAATTTTTATAATTTGTTCATAATTATTGAAATATCGAGTTGTGACACTTGTATATTAGGCAATACAACCAAACATGTCTCCAAACACGTGTACACACACACATATATATATATATATATATATATATCAAAGTGAGTAAAAAATATTTTAATTTAACTAATGAAACTTTTAAAAACATGAATGATCCATAATTTGAAGGAACAAGTTAGGCTCCAAATATGTTTAAAGTTATCATACTCTAATCTATTATGTAGTTACTAAATAGACATTTTATATGTAGTTTTAAAGTGCATTTGGTTGGAGGTGGAATATGGAGGATAGAAAAGAAAGGAGAGGAAAATAGTATTTTGTGTTGTTTGGTAATGAGAGAAAAGATGGAAAATAGTTTTTTTTTTCTCTCTCTCTCTCTCTCTCTCTCTCTCTCTCTAGTTCTTGCTTAGACTTTCTCTCTCTGAGTGAAAGTATTTTCTTGTGCGTTTTGAACTCTTTAGTCTTCCCATTGTGAATTCTATTCCCACATTTTAGAAATTAATTGTGTAAATCAAGAATATTTGTCATTGACAAAGCCTTGAGTGTTTTTCACGCCCGTAATAATATATATTATATATAATAGTAAAGGAAAATAATATAACGAGTACAAGAGATAATAATTAATATATTATATTATATCATATATCAATGTTATTTTTATTAATAATAATCAATATTTTTTTCTTATTTAATAAGTACAAAGAAATTATATTTTAAATATTATGTACTGAGGGCATAAGAATAAATTTATATAAATTACATTTTCTATTCTTCCACTTACCTACTCAACTAAATAATTTTTTTTTTCATCTCTCCAATTTTTCATCCCTCTAATCAAACATATAGATTAAAAGAAAACTAAATCTTTTTTATATTTTCACAATTTTCTATCCTCAATCCCACTACTCCACTAGTCACAAAATATTTTTTAAATGAGTCATTCACTTGTTTAATAGACACATAATGGGTTAAAAAGATAGATTTAAACATGTTTAGTGTCAAATTTTATTGAAAATTTAATAGATATAAAAAAGAACATTTTACAATGAAAAATGAAATTATTATAGCAATTGTTTTTTTATAGAGCATTATTGGACTAACTCAAATATTTGGGAACAACTCCTTTTAAAATAACTAGCTTGTAATCCCATGCATATGCATGGATATACTTAAAATATATACATTAAGATGCATAATATAATTTCTACATATATAGTTTAAATATTATTGATAGTCATTCTTATATATTTTTTTTAACTCTTTAAAAAGTCTTGTAAGAATATTATTAAGTAGAAAATGTAAATTGTCTATTTTTTTAAAAATATTTTTATGTTCATTAATTATAGATTCTTTGGTTTTTGTACACAATAACTTATTTGGATAGATATTTATGATGTGGTCCCATATTTGACTCTAATATATATATATATATATTAATAGGCAAAACTTAGAAAAAATTCAATTAAGAGAAATTATAAGGTCTACATGGTGGATAAGTGGCGTGGTCTACCATTTCACTAAAAGACTCACATCTGTTTAAAATTGCTGAGTTAGAAATTTTTTTTGAACAAAAACTAATTTTTGACTCATAAATTTGAAAACAAATAAGAGTTTTTTAATAGAATAATGGACAAGTACTATACTCCACCATAGGACTGTATAATTTCTCCCCACTTAGCTAGCTCATGCGCCACCTAATTACAGTTATCTTGGACTCTGTTATTATGTCTCTCTAATCTCCTCTATAATATCGATAATATATGTCAATTCAAAGGACTTCACTTTGGAAGCTACACTCTCCATCGCTAGTTTCACTTTCACATCCCCATCCAAAAGTAATTTTCTCAGTTGTATTAGTACTTTGAGCACCGAATAGATTTTCAAATCTGACTAGACGATGAGCATTCAGCATTATCAAGCATTTGATTAAAAAATTGAGCTTGAAAATGAAGTACAAGCTTTGTTGATAAACTTTTCTTTTCCCATTTCTTTTTATTATTTTAGAGAATCTCCAGAATAATGACTTCATTCAAGAAAATCTCAAGAATTATTATCCTATTGGGGCTAGAAAAAGAGTGCTTGATTTTACCGACAAATTAATAATTGGAAATTAAAAAAGAATAAGCTTGGTACTTCTCTAAAACAATAAAAAGAATTGGAAATTAATTTTACCGACAAATTAAGCTTGGTACTTCATTTTCATGCTCAATTTTTTAGTTGACCACAAATCATCCATTTATTTGCGTTTATGATTTTAATTTATTATTGTGCCTTCAGTGAAAGGACCAGGCCTTTAGCAGCATGGGCCGCGCTAGCCATGGTCCAGGGGGTTCAAATGAACCCCCTGACTTGACAAGAAAGAATATATAACATATAATATATAAAATATTTATTTTATTTTGACTCTTTAAAATAAAATTTTGAATACTTTAACCTTAATCTTTTTAAAAAACAACTAAAATAACCTTAAATATAATCTTTTTACCAATATTTTGGCATTTTTAAACCCAAAAAAAAGAGTCCAACAACAAGCTAATTTAATCCACAACCTTAAAAATAAAAATTAGTAACTAAATCTGAAGTGCTTTTAATTTATTATTTGTTGAGTAGGGATTTGGGGTGTGGGACAGGCCAAGAGTGATTGAATGAAGACAAAAGCAAATTTTAATACAACAAAAATTTTCTTAACATCTATTTGAGAATAGTTTATCTAACTTTTTGCTTAAAGTATAAAATAAATAGGAAATCTTATGAGACCTGCAAATAATAGGAAAAAAGATGAAGTAATAAGTTTGTTTATAATCATGATCCAAACACACTTAATATAGTTACAATGAACAATAGTTGTCAAAGTTGAGTTGAATTGTTAAATTCAAGAATTGTAAGGAGCTAAAACAAACTAATAGATAGAAGTATTCTGAGCAATGATAATTAAAGTTCATTTAGCAATAATAATTAATAATTTTATATATTGTATTTGAAAACTATGGATGATTTTTAAGATTTCATCATAGCAATAATAATTACTATGTTCATTGTATTATTAAACTATATGCCAAATGAACTAATAGTTTATATTTTATTTTCTTGCTAGAATTATGGACAAATTTGTAATAAAGAAACATTGTAGACCACAAGATTCATTTTCTATCTAAGATTTATCTTCTTACTGAACCCCTTAGAAAAAAAATCCTAGAGCCGCCACTGTTTAGCAACACCTTAGGAACTGAAATAGAAGCTCTCTAGAACCCCAAGCATGTGAATGTGACTCATATAGGGATAAAAAAAATTCCTCATCTTGCTTGACCTGCTCTGCCTCATGCAAGTTTTCCCTACTTCGAAGAAGTGACATGGGTTTTACTTACCTTGTACCATTCTATTTCACCCTACCCCAGTGGTGGATCTGGGATCTCTTTTCAGGCTTCATAAAAAAAACTTAAGTTAAGCAAAATCTAATAAAAAGATAACCTAAATATATTGAGTTATCAATGAAAAAAAAAGTCACACGCAAATATATGAATTTTTACAATTTCCTTCTATAAGTTTTCATATTTTAAAATCCTTATATTATAATTCACTAGCTTGTATTCTCATGCATATACACGGATATAATTAAAATGTATATATATTAAGATGTATAATATAATTCTTACATATATAATTTAAATATTATTAATAGTCATTTTTTTTAAAAACTAGTCTTTATAAAGTCTTGTAAGAATATAATTAGGTAGAAAATGTAAATTGTCCATTTTTTATTTTATTTTTATTCATTAATTTTAAACTCTTTGATTTTTGTACACAATAATTTATTTGGATAGATATTTATAATGTGGTATTGGTCCCACATTTGACTCCAAAATTAAGAAATAACACTCTCTCTAAAAATAAATAATTTAAGACACATGACACAAAATTGGACTTCAATTGTAGAATCTAATTGGATTTTCTCTAAGTTTTACACACACACACACACACACACACACACACACACACACACACATATATATATAGATTACAAGTTGTCATTATCAATTGTCAATGTAGGTAAGTGTAACTATTTTATTTTGTTAAATTTGTATAGCATTTTCTATGTTTATGCAATTGTCATTATCCATTTGTCATTGTTTTTATAAAAATATTTTAAACTGAATAACAAAACTCAACCCACAGGCATTGAATTAATTATTAAATTAAAAAAACTACATCCATCCATACATATATAAATAATTGATTATGTGTTTAATTAATTAATCAAATGCTTGAACAATCACTAACTTTACTTTATTTCTCTTTTAAATCACTAACTTTATAACAAAATGTTATTATAACATGATAATAATACACACCTGTAATAAACTTTCTATATATATATATATATTATTTTTTTTGAGAAATAATTACAACATGCTGCTAATCCCGCAGCTCAAACTTTTTCCCCCATAGACCCCTAAGCACTTTGTGCATGGGGAGATGTCAATTAAGCTATAAGGTCTTTGGCAATAATCTCTCTATATTTACTAATTATTAAATTATATATATTTATATTATACATGTACACATTCACTCAAATAACATAATAACAAAATAATACTAATAATAATCATACAATCAATATCGTGCACACACTCACTCAAATAATATATAGATTTATAATAAAAAGAGAACTTACAAACACTCACTTTTTGCTTTTAGAGTTGGAGATACTGATAGTCAAACAGGAAAAAAGATTCATAAGAGAGAGAGAGAGGTTTGTGATCTATATTGTTGGTTGGTTTTGGGATGAGTTAATTTGTATTATTGTTTGGTTTTGGGTTACAGTGTGCAAAATTTAAATTAGGGTGTGCAAAAATATTTTCAAAGGTAAATTAAACTAATTTTTTTTAATGTATAAATATATATATTTTTTACCAAGTCAGGGGGTTCATTTGAACTCCCTAAAGAACAAGTAACGCCACCCTGCGCTGCCCCGGTCCTGTCCTGTCTCGAATGTTTATGTGTATAATTTATATTTATAATTTAATCATTTTAATACATATCATATTTATAATTTATTTATTTTTGTTTATATTTCATTACAATACACCAAATTATTGTTTTTTTCTCTATCCCTCTATTACCCCATTTTCTATTTCATCTTTATCTTATTAATGTTGAAACCACTTCATTAGATGAAAAAATATCTCAAATTTTCCCCAAACCTAACCTACATACTCAAGTATTTCCCATGCTAAAGAGAGGATGGGGGAATTCCTAATCCAACCTTGCTCCACCCTGTTGCCATCTTCAACCCTAATCAGAACAGGAAGAACCCCCCACTATAGAGGCCCTCCCCAACCTCAGCAATTCCACACTAACCTCTAGTGAAGATTTACTTGTTTTTTTTTTTTTTTTTTGGTAATTGGCAACATATTAATTTGTAAATTTTATGTAATTGTCAAATATAAAAAAGTTTATAGAGGTTAAGTAGCATCCTAATATCACTCATTCATAATTTCTCACATTTATTTTATAATTTCACCAAACAGTAAAGAGAACTCTTTGCAAACATCCGCCTATTTACGGGTCTCGCATTAAAGACAATTCTAAATAAGAATGATGTGCTACTATTTGGTGTGTTCATAATTAAGGAGTCCAAATCTTCTGTCCCACACTTCCTGCTCCACTATATACTCCACAAATAAAAATATGCCACATGTCCATCTAAGTTATTAAATACTAAATTTATGCCTTCTATTATTTCAATTACTTAAATGTGATGGGTTATTTATTTATTATTTTAGGAAATTGAAATAATAGAAGGCATAAATTTAGCATTTAATAACTTAGATGGACATGTGTCATATTTTTATTTGTGGAGTATATAATAGAGTAGGAAGTGTGGGACAGAAGATTTGAACTCATAATTAAGACCCAATAATCTATGCTCCAAATCCTCATGAAAAATATTAGAGTCCCGTGTGCACATAACTTGTTAAACAATTAATACATAAAATAGGAACACGTAAGTACATGGAAGAACTTTGCATATACTCCACTAAAATCTTTGATTCCTACCTGTTCTGTGATCTTCCCCAGAATTACTGGCTTTGCTTATTAATGGAAATAGTTTCCATTTGGGTTTCAAAAATCATTTTCATTTCGAGAATAAATCTTGCATATCTCTGTATATTCAATTTTCAAGGCCTTAACTCAAAGCGTTTTCCCCTATTGATTCCTTCTCTGTCTTCTACCAAACTAGTTTCTCTTTCCACTAATCAATCTCTGCTAGGGGTTTTGAGTGTTCTTGAAGTTCTTTTCAATAAAAGCCAACTGCATTCTTGGTCCGGTATTTTTCTACTCACACAATTTATTATTGCTCTATTCATCACTCTTTAACTTAGTTATCTTTTGTAAAACTCATACATATATACATACATATATATATATACATATTTTTTTTTTTTTGAGAAAAGAGACATCAAAACTTTTATTAAGAAAAACCGGCTAAATCAGTCTATAATATAGAAATAAATTGTGGTGGAACATGCTCCATACACATAATGTAGTCTGAGATATGTAAAGTATACCTAGCTAGAGTATGAATAATCTTATTACCTTCTATCTTTTAGTACAAGAGTAACGTAATTCATTAAAAAAAAGAGGAAAAACGACACACATGATCAACAGACCACTGGTTGAAAATTAATTAATAGCCGATGCAAGATGCAAAAGGATATCTAATATATTCCTTTTTTTTTTTCTACTTTCCAATTTTCACCTCTTGTTCAACAGGATATCCATTACGATGGTGATGGTTCTGATTCTGATTCTTGTTTTGATGATGGTGTGGTACATGATGAAACCGCCCGTAAGAGAACCATATAGGTATCAAGAGTATCGGTATCGAGTAGGTATGTACGAGAGGCCGCCGCCACGACCACCAGCTGCTTATTATAATTATCATGGACCAATGGTGCCACCACCACATCGGTCGCCACCACCGCCTGCTTATGATCCTTACTATTAATCACGGGATCAACCAGTTGGGCAACTCTTTCTTCCACTATTTTAGTGATGATAGCATTTTGTTTATGCGTTGTTGCTACTGTTGCAGAGAGTGTTGCTTGTCTTTGGCTTTCTCTACAAAGAGACTACACTACATTCTCTACCTATTTGGCCCTTGAATTTTATTTGGCCTTTTCCTTTAAGGACTTTTTTTTTTTTTTTTTTTTTCAACTTTTTTATTACTTCAGAACATTTGGGATGAAGCTTGCTATGGTATACAAATTATGAAGTGATTATTTATTCCAACCTTCATAATTAATTTTTCTCTCTGTTTCTTGACTCACACTCTCTTATTCTTTAGCTACAGAGTACAAATCATTTGTACCATTTTTTGCTTGATATATGAAAGAAATTGAAACAATGGAAGAAATTAAAGACTTGTCTTTAGTCATGCTTGTTCAATCGCGTGAAGAGAACCCAAATTTGGAGAGAAAACAGTTTACGTCTTTGGCACCATTTATCCATGACAACCTTCCTTTGGAATTGTTAATTAATCGTCAATTAACTCAATTATGTGATCACAATTTTAATGATATAAAGCACGAAAATAGCAACTCACGGTAATCACCAAATCTAAAAGCAAAACAATAGACAAAATAAATGCAAAAGACAATTATAATATGATATAATGATGGCATTGTTAGTAAAATACGGTGTGTGTTTGAAAACATGTATTATTTTGACATATATTTAAGAAGTATGTTTCAAAAATTCGGCATAAAAATATGGAAACAATAAAAAACGGGTAAGTATATAGAACAAATATAATACGTTTGTTTTTAAAAATACGTAACAAAAATATAAAATATATACCATATACTTTTTTTAAACATAAATATAATAATTTTTGTGTCATAGCATTTTAACTCTTGTCAAATGTGATATAAATATCCAAATATAATCATGATTAGAAAACTAACCATGATTATTATGAGTTGTATAGAATTAGGGTTGAAATCTTCATTCCTCCTATTATTGAATCATTAAAAAAAGGAAAAATCTAAAGACACAAAAAAAAAAAAAAAACACTATTTTCATAATACCCTTATTTGTAGTTGCGAATATAATATTTTATTATATTTATTTTGACCTATGGTGAGCTGTCACCTCAGCCGTTATAAATATGTTGTGTCATTTTTGTTGTTTTTAGAGTGAGGTGATAGCTCACCATAGGTCATAATTGCTAATATAATACTACGATCTATGGTGAGTTGTCACCTCAAGTGTTGTAAATATGTTGTGACATTTTGTTTTTTTTTTTTTTTTTAAGTACTAACTCTTAAAATAAATATATATTTTTTGTGTTGGAACCATCCTTAATTATGTTTTGGCAGCTTTTGTTTTCAATAAAGTAAAATACATTAATGATTAAACTATGACCACGTGTTAATGAGATTTCATTTTTAATAATTTACCCACTGTTTTAAAAATTGGACTGGACCGGCCAGTTCAACAGGCTAAACTAGGAGCAGAACATGTAATCGGTCTGACAAAAAACAAGAAAAACCAACAACAAAAAAAGTGAAAACCAATCAAGAATTGAAAAAAAAAAAAAAAAAAAAAACTAGAAACCAATTCTTTTTTTGGTTCTTTAACTATTCCGATTTTTAAAACCATGAGCTTACCTTTTGTTCAGTGTTTGACACCATAAAGATTCCTTTTTCTTTGATAAACATGCCATAAGGATTCATAATTCACTTAGCCACGTTTGTGTGTGTGTGTGTGTGTGTGGAAACCAGCGTATTTAGCAAGCCGGGTTTTATATCTAACGTAACAAACGGCTATTAAACTTTTAGATTAAAAAAAAAAAAAGTATTTTTTTAAAAAAAAAAAAATTTGATGGATGGAGAAATTCTCCAAAGGAAAAACCATTATCGAGGTAACGAATTTTAAATAAATTAACCCACTAAATGTGAATGATTTTACAATCAAGAAAAAAAATCTTTAATTTATTACCTAGACTTTACGACTCAGTAGATAACTCACTGTTTGCGACCCACAATAGCTTTAAAATTCTGAATTTCTTGTACATGAATCCCTTTACGAATGACCTGTTTGTATCAAAGAATCAGAACCTTGACCTACTCCGAGGCGTCTCCTTGAAGTTTTGATCTACCCTCGTTTGAAATATTTGTGGTTTCAAGCTTTGATCAAAAGTATGGCAATTAATTAAATAGCTATAGATCTGTCATGGAAGCACAAGAGATTGGTGCAAATGTCCTACCTTTCTAAGGTCAGTAAAATCATGCTAAAATAATGGTAAATAGATTTTTAAGTAGGGTTACAAGTTTGTTGAAAACAGAGTTCAAAACATAGTAAGCATTTGGTTTCTTTCGACCTCGCTCGAGTAAGCCTTGGTCTCACTTGAGGGAGGTTCTCGCTTGAAGGAGCATTGATCTTTGTTTGAGCTAGCTTCTTCCATTTACACATAATTTAACCCATTTTACATCAAATGAAATACACAAGAATTATATGATTGCATGAAAATGTCATGGAATGGGCCAAGACTAAAACTTAACATGAAAGATTGGGTTTGTAAAAAGTATTCATTTGCAATCCTCCAAGAAAAACTTTAAGTTTGTTTGAATGTTGCATTCTCCAAATAGCCTTCCACCTTCTAGGTGGTAGGAGTGGTAACCACCTGTCCATCCATGATTTGACTGTCATCGCATACCATCCTCCACCTACTATTGCTGCCTAACTAGTAGTACGATGGATTATCCTTGGAGTCTCATTCTCATATATACTTCTCTAGGTATAAGAATTGAAGACTTGTGCCCCACCTTTGCCTTCATGAAAAGAATTGTTCGGAGAGTATAGCTTTCAAAACTCTATCTTTCAAATGATTTTACAACATTTTTAGAAATGATTAGTATGACAAATTTTTATTGGTACTTTTTTTGAACCCACAACTAATATTATTTTTTTACGTATTAATAATCACTCACTATATCAGCAATTTATGAAATATTTTATAAAATAATTTGTGTTTTTAATATTTTCAAAATTGCTTTTTTTTAGAAACAAACACACATAGAAGAGTGAAATACGGAAAATGGTTTTATCACAAAAGTATTTTCAAAACTTTAAGACCCGTTTGGTACGTGCATTTAAATAACAATTTTTATTTTTTTAAAAATATGTATGAGTAAAAAAATATGTAAAAATATGTGTAATATTATTTAAAAATTAAAATCATGTGACTAATAATGAATTTACATGAGTTTCCATCTTTTACTTAATTAGGAGTGCAAGGTTGAAAGCCCTTAAATAAGAAAAGCACAGTCCTACCTATGATTTAAATTGACACAACCTCTCCCATCTTATCCAATGTCTACACCCACCAAAACGTGGTTGCCAATGAATTCAGTTCCCGACATAGAGGGACAGGCAGTTTGAAAACACCTGTAGTGCACGAGGGATTGCGTGCATTACTGCTTTGATAATGATCTCTGTCCCAGTTTTTTACATGAGTTTTTTTTTTTTTTTTTTGGAGCTTTTCCATCCATCCTTGAATACTCTTCCACACCCACTCCTTGAATACTCTTTCACAAGCAATGCACGATAAAGTTTAATAAAGTATGATTTGTTTTCATCTTCTTTTTCTTTAGTTAAATATAAAATATAATAATTATGATAATTATTCATAGTTATTATTATTATTATTATTATTATTTTTTGTTTAAATATGAAAATTGATAATTATGGTATTAATTAATTATCTAGATATGAAATTTGATAATTATGACAAAATTGAAATGGAGGGTTTAAATATAATATAGAATTTAAACTCAATTAAAACATGAAATGAGTTCAAGTTATACTTGGTGTAGAGTTACACATTTTTTAAACTACTGGATATACGTAGATCCTATGGTAAAAAAGAAAAAGAAAAAAAGATACTCATTAATATTTATATTTTGATTAAGATATCATTTAATATCCTTTTTTTATAACTTTCTATTTCTCTCTCTATATATCTATTAGAATTAAAAAAAAAAAAAAAAAATGAGGTGTAAAATTATGAGATTTAAAAAAAAAAATTTTTTGAGAAGAAGATTTCAAAAACTTTTATAGCAAAATTCCTTAAAATGTTGGACCATTTTCAAGTTTGACTTGAAAGATTCGGTTTTAATTGTCATATTTAAAATAATTTTGTTAACGGTGTCCTAAAAGTATAAAGTAAAATGTAAAATTGTAATATATTATCCAAATAATTAAAAATAAGCATATAAATTTTATTTTTAAGTTTCTTAGCCCTTTGGTAATAGAATTTTAATTATAAAAATATTTTAAATTTTAAAAATTTAGGACCATTTGGTAACACTATTCTAGAACCATGTTCCACACAGGCATTTGCTAATTGAGTTATGCTCGAAAGAAAAGTAGACACACGTTTATCAAAAAGAAAAGTTTGACACAACACCACACACACACACAAAGTTTATTCATCTGGGACGATTATACCTTGCCGTTGTACTCGTGGAGTCTGAGAAAGTCAAGTAGAGGCTGCATCTTCTCTTTTTCATGTACAAAACTTGTAGAAAGGTGTCGATTGAGGAATTCCAACCCATTCCCGATGTACTTTGAAAGAGTTGGGGGTGTTGAAAACTCAGAGAATGGTTCAAAATCCAACTCAAAAATTCCATCACCACCACTGAAAAATACATTAATTTATTGCAACCAATATATATAAAAATAAGAATACAACGCAGCAAACAAAAAGTAAGAAATCCAGAAATTGACTGCAATTACCTTGACCCAACAACTTCTTCCTTGTACTGCAAATACTGAGATGGAGTTATTGTCTGAACCTTAGGTCCACTCTGACTCTGAGCCACACTCACATATTCCCAGACACCTGGCCTGGGACGAATAGCAAGTGCGATTGAATCAGCCAATACTAACGCTTCCTATATAAGAAAAACCACAAAAAAAAAAGATGGTTAGAATTCAAAAACATATTCCAGAAAAGCCGAAAGGTTCGAACTTTGACCATAGTAATTGTGATTTCTTACCTGGGTGCATTTCAAAATGCCAGAGAATCCAGCATGAGTCCCATTGGAAAGTCCTTCAAACTCTTCTACAAGTTGTTTGGTCTTGTAGATTCCTTTAGGCTTGTCTCCAAGCCTATAACATCCAAAAATCCCAGGTCACAATCAAACTATTCAGAAGTGAGATTTTGTATATATGGAAGGTACATATCAGATCTAACCGCATCATACCTTGAAAGGAAGCCTAGCAATTCCTCTCGGTGAGCACTGATGGTTCCATTGATCAATTCCATGGCTTCTGTGTGTAATAAACCTGTAAGCATCAACAAGAAAATAGATTAAATCTAAAGAAGTAGCCCTGAGAAAATAGTAAAGAGAAAGAAAAAAATAAGACTAAGATAAACAATCAGAAATGGACTGCAAAGAGACACAGAAAAACCAGAGAACTCACTAGAGAAAACAGAGTTTTAGAGAAGAGATGAGACACAATGGAGTGAGTAGGCCTTGCTTGAGTGAGTTTATATAGAAAATATATGGAGTGGTTTCCAAGCAAAACCTTAACGCGAGCTCAGAATGGAGAGAATCTCAATAAAGATGGAAAAAGAAATCTTTGCCATTTTCATGCATGCGGTAACGTAGCAATATATTTAGTCCAATACTAATGGCAAGTTTGGTTGAGCCCAATGGGCTTTTTTATTCATACCCTTTCTCCTTATCTTATTCACGTGGGTATTTGAATCTCTCTCTCTCTCTCTCTCTCTCTCTCTCTCTCTATATATATATATATATATATATTTTTTTTTTTTTGAGAAAGGAATTTCTCTATATTAATTGCATTATGTCTTCTATACAATTTGCCACAATTTTTCCTAACTTGCCACAACGGATGAATAAATAACCACGTTCATAATAACTACCATTTTTTTTCCATTTCTAACAATCAATCACATAAAAGTTATGGTAAAAGTTGTGTTTTTAGATTTTCTTTAAACTAAAATATGTATAACTTGTGTTATTTTAAGAAATATATTATCAAATTCTTTTTTGAAATAACCAAGGTCTTAAAAAGCATCTTGGATCAATCTATGATCTATAATTTATAACATATATATATATATATAATCGAAAAACATTTGAAATTCGGTTGACATCATATTA